>NW_014569579.1:486290-582218 GCF_001313835.1 Polistes canadensis
ATTATTATTGTTGTTATAAAAATCTTGACTAGATCAAGTCATTTGTATTTTTTAACACGGATCCTCTTAGAAATTCTGTGCTTTGTAACATCTTACTTAACATATTATTCCTTTTTTTTTATTAATTATAATGGTCTTTTGATATAATCAAATGTATTATATGTAACAGAATTTTATTATACGTAAATTTACAACGTTTTATCAAATTGAAAGTACAATATAATGATTAGCATAAAATTATGAATTTTTTTTTGTTTAATTATATACGATTACGACTTTATAATTATAATTTTTAATTATATATAAATATATTAGTATTAATGTAGTGTTATTCATTATAATTTCTTGTTAGTATTTAAGTAGGCTTTTTTGTTTCAAAGACAGAACGTTTGTCGAGGTAAAAACATTCTTGGAATAGTATTTCGGGATAGAAGGGGTGAATTTGTAATTAGCAACGGGGAAACGAAAAGCCTTAACGTAAGTTTCTCGTTATGGAGAAACACGGTAGAGTCGAGTTCTCGATTAGTTTTATCTCTTATATGTAAAAATTATATAGATAGTAAAAATAATTAATCATTAGTCAAAATTAGTATACGTATGAAGGCATAATAATTGGAGAATTTAAATGAGTATTAATTTTTTTAACGAATGAAATATAAGCGTGAAAAAAATCGAATATATGGTCATCGATAGAATGCAAAATTTGCATAATATCGGAAACTTGGTCGTTACATTTTTGAACGGGTCAGCAACTTTAGGTATTTAGGATCGATTCTAAATCAGTCGAACGAAATTAGCGAAGAATTGAAAAAAAAGGATCAATTTTTTTTTTTTTAAATAATTATTAAAAAATGATTGTACAAATCGTATTAAATAAAATGATAATAATTACAAATCTTTTTAAAATGGATAAAATAGAAAATTATCTGAAACATTTATCGCGTTTATAAACAAAAGAAATTGCAAATATTGAAATAAATCATATGTAAAAGAAGCAACGCATATAAATATAACGCTTCAATCTAAATATATTCTCATCTATATTTATATAGTATATATATCAAAGTCGTTCTTATAACACTTTATCATTTCCGGTAGGAATATTAAAGCAGGAAATTCGATAAACGATAGAAACTAATGCTCCGGAAGAAAAGAGTCGGTAAACGTTTCCTTGTGGACTCATAGTAAGTAAGGTAAAACATTGGTTTTACAAAAGGAAAAAAAAAAGTATGCCAAGATAGATCTTTCATCTCGCGATGGAAAAGCACCTCAGCTAGTAGAAAAGGGAAGGTAAATTCTGATGCAGGATGCCGCGGTAAAAATGTTTTGACTGCCGAAGCATGGAAGGCTTCTTCCGATGCCTTGATGCACCAGCGTTGGTGCATCAGCCAAGCCGTTGCACCGTAAAATCTATCTCTCACGGTTTTCTAATCCCACAAGATACGTTGCTCCAAAATATTGAGTTGAACCAACAAACATAGTAGTATTTTTAAAAGTCTTCTATATTAATAAAAAAGCAATTGAATATTAAAGGTATTAATAAAAAATAAACAGAAACAAACAAAAGGATAAATAATAAATTATATTTATAACTATCTCTCATTTTTTAATATTGAAATAGTTAACCATCTAAGTATATATAACATTGAAGCCATGCACGTATAAAAGAATTATTAATTTTTTAATTATATTAACTTTTATTATACCGGATAACCTATTTAACTAAAATCTTGTATTAGTGCTAATAGTTTTAATTTACAAAAATTAAGGGATAAAAATAATATTTAATAAAAAGGATACTCACAGAATTTTGTCTGTTTTTCATGATATGATATAATTATCATATGAGCCTTGAATAAAAGTATGTTTATATGGTTGAGCTTTAACTTTTTCTGCATCTTTTATAGATATATTCTATAATTATAACGTATATGTCATATATCGTACTTTGTAAGTTTGATTATAATCTTTTGACATAGAATTACTTTGAATTTTATATCTAAATATAATAATCATAGTTATATTTGATATTTTTATTTATAAATGTTCTTTCTTCAAGACAAAAAGAAAGTTGTTGGAATACGTATTAAAATGTCAATATTAATCTTCGAAATTCGTGTAGAAATTTTATTCACAGATAAAAATGTATTTTATTTCTCTTATTTTCAACGAATCGTATAGCCGTAAATGTGACATCAACGAAGATAATTCTCCACCGTTATGCGTTATTCCTTTATTCGTTGCTTTGACGTGCACGCTTGTAAATCTTTCTTTGTTACGAAAAAAAAAAATGAAAAAAAGTTTCACTATTACTCGAAAGAGCTTCATCATTAATTATGAAGGTTTTAATTACCGTCAATGCTTTACCGTGAATTTCCGTGTGATTGGCCGTTAAATGAAAATCAAAAGGCAATAGACATCTATGAGCCCTTATATTAACTTTATCAGCTTAAAACATTCTTTTCATCTTTTTTATTTACCAATCTCTAAACTTATTTATTAAAGTTTAGTATTTACCGACAACGTATTTACTTATATTAATAATCCGTTTACTACTTTATCGAATCACGAATTCGTAATAAACAAAAAGAAGAATTTTTAATATTTATTTAATTTTTACTCTTCCTTTTTTTTTATTCTTCGAATTACTCTTCTCTACGAACACCTTCTAACACCTATTTAATACTACCAAAGAAGTCGCGTCTTTTTACCATTTCAACAACACATAGTTTATCTTTTTTTTTTTTTTTTGAACGAGTCACCCCATTCATTTTATTAACCATGCCCACGTTGCTTGATTTTTATGATTTGACAGGATCTAATAATCCAATAGGGCTAAGTCGTTGACTAATGTTTTTTTTTTTTTAATTAAACTCGATTTCAATTGAATTTATTATTTATAAAAATATATTTTAATTAATTGAAAAGAAACAGAGAACAAAGGAAACTTGCTCCCCTTAATTTAATCCTTCACAACGAACTCGATTAAAATTGATAAAAATTCTTACCGACGACGTTTATTTACAAAAAATCAAATTTTTCCCTTTTTCTTAATTATCTTTTTATAATAAACCGATCACATATTATAAACTTACTTATAACGACTTCCTAATAATCCTAAATAATTAATATTTTCTACAGGGGATAAAAGTAGCGTTTCAATGTTTGATCATGTGGAAACACCGTAAAAAGGAATAATTTCTCATAACGGTGGTATTAGTTAAAGAACTATTGTTCCTCATTCCCTAGAAAGTATCTAGAGAGAGAAAAAAAGTTTGCAGCATCCTCGTGAGAGACTCGAAACCGAGCCAGTGGCTTCGCGGATCGATAACTCAATATACTCGACCAACGCGACGATGCGAGCAACCATAGATACGAGAAACAGAGACAGAGAGAAAGAGAGATAGAAAGTGACAGCCATAGAAGATAAAATGTGATATCGGTGAGAGGTATAAAAAAAAAAAAACGTGCGAAAGATAAAAAAGGAAAAAAAAAAAGAGGAAAGGAAACGAGATGAAATCGTGTCCTTTATGCTGCACGTTATGCTGGCCGTTCGCATTTGGTTAGAAACCAAATCCCCCTTTTCGTTAGGGTTCGTCTATCTCGTGTAGGGTGAAATGTCAGAAGGGATAAGGAAAGAGAGAAGGGGAAGATAGTAAACGTTGGTAGAAAAAGGGTAATGATATGATCTAAGCCTCGAACATAACTTACCCCTAGGATCCTTTTTAAATGAAATAATATTTACGGTTTCGTTTTATTTTATGGTTTAAAAGGGATGAATTTAAAAAAATAATCTTGTCATTTGTTAAACTTTGATAATGATTTCAATCTCGTCTGAGTAAATAAATTGATTCAGTGTTTATGAACGAATATTTGCTTACTTCTTTATCAAGTAAAGATTCTTGAATAAACTGAATTTAATGACACTCTATTTATATTGAATTTATTATTTATGTGAATAAAAAAGATATATTTATTGTTATATATATATATATAAATCGATTTGTTATGGATTAATTTGGAATTTTTATAATAGACAAATGGATCGAATGAAATTTGATTTGAATAACATCAATTAATTAATTTTTTTAACCGATTTGAATAAAGGAACTTTATTGAAAATTTTTATTTTAAAGACTAGAATGTAAAAATGCGTTTTTGTGATGAAAGAATTCGACAGGTACGAGTGGAAGAGACAGAAAAAGAGAGAGCAAGAGAATTGATCGAACATTTGGCGTTAGACATCTTGTAAAACGGAATAAGATGTCGGTGTCGTAAAGAAAAGGATATGTCAGCGTCATTTTTTTTTTTTTCAAGTATTATCGAGAATCTATCCTGTCGTACTACAGGATGCGCCAACGTCAAGATTACGTACGTGTTGGGAATTTTTAAAAAAATGAGAGAGAGAAAAAGAGAGAAATAGTAAAAATCGAAACTTTGGGTATTTCAGCTTCCTTCGTTTCTACCCTTTACAACAATTTACCTAGAACTCTAAGGAATTTCGATTTTAATTGAATTAACTTATTGTTAGAACAAGCATGCGTAACTTTATTCGTGAGAAATTTCTACGAGATCCTTTTCGAATTGTTCGGTGAAACAATGAATGAAATCCTGAAACTATTCTTCTTACAACTTTATCTATGTTTCAACTGCCTTTTGTACAATTTCAATAGTTAAGAAATAGAAGATTATCAAAATGTCAAGTGAATTTCTTTGAATTTCATTACCAATAGAAAGAAAAATAATTTTATTATTGTTTTTTAATGAATGATTATTTAATAATCCTCACAATTAGTTTAACTCTTTTGTATGCCACGTACATGTAATAGTAATTTTATAATTTTATTATTTTACACGTGTTCAATTTATATGTAGACGTTACGGTTTTGACATAAAATTACAATTTAAATTTGTATAATATTTTCACATTTATATATTATTACAAAATATATATTTGTTTTTGGTATAAAATAAAACAAATTTCGTGTATAGGATCATTGAAATAAAAAAATTCTTTTTTGCATACTTATAAAATTTGAAAGAACTATTACAAAATGTGATTTTATTTCTAGCCACACGATGATGGACGTGTGTTAATCTATTTGTACAATTTCTCTAAAAATTATGTTAGTTAGCTATATAACTGCCATAGACAGAGGAACATCGAATAAATTTAATTGATAGCGTGCCAAGAGTATACGACTTTTTAAAATTACGTTTTCTCTAGTGGCGTGCTCCTTTTAATCGGAATTTCCGCAAAACGAGCGCGACTACTTTGAAGATTTCATGGTGTTCTCGTAAAAGAACTTAACGAACGTTGCAATAAAATTTTTACCATCCTCAACATTTTTTAATGCTTCCTACATAAATATTTATAATTTATTATACATCAACGTAACTTATATTAATCATACCAACTCGTTTGTTACGATCCTTTTAAAGATATTTTGTTTTGCAATATTTTTCGTATATTTTATTATTCATATTCTCGTGTTTACCAATTCGAATATTATTTTTTATTCACTTTAATATTTTTCCGATAATATATTATATATAACTCGTATGATATTAAACGAAATTTTTCCAACAAATTTTTCATTTCATAGTAATATAAATAATTGATTTATTTATGGTATTCTTTTTTTAATATACGTTTTATTCATATTTACAAACTCACAAATTATTGTTTTTCAATAGTAACGTGGCTTCTTTTGAAAAAAATATTACTAGTCTATGTGGTTTTCTTTTTTTATTTATTTAATACCAAAATCGTACTACCCGTATATTCTACTGTACATTATGTTACATCGCAAGAAATCCATTATGACCATGCGACATGTGACATTAACAGCTCTTTTCGACGTTGACTTTGGTGATCCCAAATTAACGATGGCCGCAATGCCAACTTCTATGCCACTTAAAAAGACTCTTTGTCTGCTTCTCTCTTTCTTTTTTATATCAATTGATCAGTTCATTAAACGTCTTTTATCTTTTGTATTTTATAAAATAATCAGAAACGATTACATAGAAATTATATCTATTTTTTCTCTCGCGTCAGTTAATTCAAAAAAATTATGTTACAAAATGTAAAAATATTATTTTAATATGTAACTTGGTACTCTTATTTAAAAAAATAATTACTAAAATTGATTTTTAGTGTTCTCAAAATTCTTATATAAAATGAACCAAATTATAATTTTCCACTTATATTTAACAATTTATAATACTTACAGAGAGAGTTAATAATTCATCATCTCACGTAATTGTAAGAATTCTATTATTTAAAAATGTCATATAAATTTAATTAAAAAACAAAAAAAAAACTAACAATTACAGAGTATTTCTTTGAAAACCAAAAAAATACTGTCGATCGTGTGCTTTATCGATTATTTTCGCGTACTTACACTCATTAATATTAATGAATTTATATTTTTAAAGAGATTTATCTCTATTGTCCAATTGCACAATGCAAACGCAAATTCGTTTGATGTAAAGGGAAGAAGCAAATACACATAGACACGCATACACGAACTGACCCTTACCCTCCGACATTCGCATTGCGCATCGGTAGCACGGGAATAGGTTGGTTGTACTTACAGGAAACATCGAGGGTTATATATGCACGTACTAGGACCGAATAGGGTTGCGTCCACCCTCCTGGGCAGCCGGCTTTCCAGGCTCGTCGCTCTGCATGGGTTCAGGGCTGGCATACACGCGTTCACGAGACCAGATGCATCTCGAAAACTCGCAGATACGCCCTTCCAACTTATCGCTCGATAACTTGCACAGTATTTTACGTTGAACATTTAAATAAATTGAATCAATAATGTAAATTAAGCGACGTAATATAAAAATTATGAATTATTTATATATTTATATATATATATATATATATAATAAAAAAGAGTTATATTATAGTATAAATTATATGGATTATTTATATTTGTATATAAAATAGAAATGATATCGTAATAAAAATAATGAATTATTTAAAAGTGAATAGTATATAGGAATTCGTGGTTTATTTTTCTTTCTTGTAATCGTTTGAAAACGTTAAACGTTTTAAAAAAAAAGTATTGAAACCCTGGGAAAAATGCAAGATGTTTATTCGCGACGATACACGCTTTCCATCGAATGCTACGTGTTAAAAGGATAGTTGAAAAGTTTTCGTTCGATAACATCGTGTAGATTTTCACCGAAACGAGTAAACTTACAATACGTTTTTTTTCTTTCTTTTGAGAGAGAGAGAGAGAGAATACAAAACTAGAACAAAGAAAGAGAGAGAGAGAGAGTGTGTGTATCTCTTTTATTTCAAAAAATTAATGAGTAAACAATATCTAAAGGATAAATATTTCTATGAATATACTCTCACGTAAATCTTATAATCGTTTTATCATCGATAAAACTCGATTGGAATTCGTAGAATTCTCCTCACGTTTGTTCGCTAATGCGAACACTTCAAACTACATTTCCAGTTACCATTCGATAAATCCTTTCATTTTAAGGTATATATGGCGCAAACAAAGATATTAGTCGAATGTTTCCAATGTTCGAATTTCTGTAATAAAAGAAAAAAAGTAAAAAACACAAAAAGCAATTAATAACTTTGCTGTTTACCAAGAAATATTCGTGGAGGGAAAAACCCGATTAAAATGGAGATTTAATTAAATAATATTATTCTCATAAAATTAAGTTACATTTATAAAAATCCGATTTTTTTCACGATTGGAGATACGTTTTAGGTTCGTTTTGAATGGTGCTTAAGCCCACTCAGATCTCCGATTGCATGTGAATTTCATACAGAAAGGAGGGTTTTTCACTTTTTGCAAGAATAGCCTTAACTTTGCTGGCTGGCTGGCACTCTCGCCGTTTTCTCGTGCAAAAGAAGGGTCGATCGCCTTTCAACGAGTACATTTACGATAAAACGTAAAACGGAGGCTGAAGAAGGTGTGGAATAGCGTTTCGAGGACACATTAAAGGATCGATCGTGACTCGTTTGAAAGTGAATCGTTCGATTATCGTACAAGAATATCGAATTATACTCACATCTATGTATATAAAAAAGAAAATAACCACAGGTGAAAACTAAAAATAAACATGTTAGATAATTATCCCCCAAACAATTTGTTTTCAAACTCGCGAAACGTTGAATGACGAGAAAAGTTTTCGACTTGATAAAAAGAAAAATTGAAAAAGCAAAACTCCTCTCTTAGACTCTGCTCGAACGATCATCTTCCTGCGGACGCACGAACGAGTTCGAACTTTTCTCGACGCGTCATTAATTCGAACAAAGTCGGAGTTAGAGCATATTGCCTGAAGCATGCAGCGTCTCCAATGTGAAGCTGAAAATAAGCGATCGTACGATAGTTTGTCAATAATTCGATAAAACGGTATTTCAGCTTGATTAAATTCTATTAGAGTTACCGCGAGAACATATAATTGATATAAGAGAGTGTCGGGAAAATGTATTTCAACGCTTCTGGAAATTCTTTTTTTTTTCTCTAATATGAAGCATGAGCATATCAATAGAATGCTTGAAAACGTACAGTAGCTGCAATAAGTTTTTTTTTTTTAACTATTCTTTTTTTTACAAAGTTATATAGTGATAGTAGTAGTAGTAGTATAATGTGACACAAGCATAACAAAAGATTAGTCTATATTTTACTTTTTTCTTTTTTAATATTGAAAAATAGACTCGGTCTATTGTTCTCTTCATTTCCTTTATTATTAAAAACAAACTATAATTAAAGTAAATATAAATTGTATAATAAAATCTAGTTTACTCGAGTTATAAGAACATGGAGGAATGAGATATTTTCAATATTAATACTACAAAAAATATTCGTGTAATATATTTTCTAAAAAGTATATCTACACTTCGTGTGTGTATATATATACTTTTTATTTATCTATTATTATTATATTTATTTTTTTACTTCGTAGAGATATACTTATATATATATCCTTTAAAAGTCTAACTATAATTTATATATAATTAGAATGAAAACCTTCGACTATTAAAGTGAAATTGTAGAATATAAAAATTCAGATGAGTGTCAATACTTTTTGTAACCACTGTAGCTCAACCCACACATATATATGTGTATATAAAAGTATACATATATATATATATATATATATATATATATATATATACAGAAATACACATACACATACAAAAGAATTTCACGAAGCTTGCTCGGCTCGGCCGTTAACTTCGGCCTCGTTCGCGCGTTTTAGGAGGGGCGGTGGCGTTGGTGGTGTTGAGGCTGATGCTCGCAATGGTGGTGATGGTGGTGGTGGTGATGGTGGTGGTGGTAATGGTGGTGGTGGTAGTGGTAGCAACGAGCGTCGAGTAGGAAGGACGCGTGCTGTTGCTGATAGTATTAGTAACGGTGGTGGTGATGGTGGTGGTGGAACGGACGCCGGGCGTCGCGGCGCAGGCTGCCGCACCCAGCAAAGCGCTTGCTCCCCTTCGGCCGGTAAAACGTATACCTACTCGCTATAGTCTTCTATATAGTACGTTAGCTCGAGAGAGAAAGAGAAAGAGAGATAGAAAACGCGCGTCCTTGTCGCGAACGTCGACACACCGCATCGCGACAGAACACATCGGTCCACCGAGACGAAGACGAGAACTCGAAGAAACTAAAGGAAATAGGAAGGGAAAGAGAGAGAGAGAAAGAGAGAGAGAGAGAGAGAGAGAGAGAAATAGGAAGACATTTGGCTGTTGCTAAGCGCTACTTTTACTACTTCCGGTATCTCTGGTATCTTCAGCAGGGATAACAAGACGCGTTCTGGCCTTCACCCAGGTCCAAGGTCACAAGAAACAGACGCTATGAAAATGTCGAATAACTTGATATCTGTATCTAACAGTTAAACAACTCCTTCTTCCATCATTCCATTCGTCGTGATGTTTGCTTACGGTGTTTCCCTGTGTTTACGGTGAAGATAGGATTATTTTCGTGAATTTAAATAGAGGCAAAAGAATATTCGATCGATCAGTTAATGGATTCGTGGTGAATAGTTTTGTTTCTGTGAAGAAAGTGATTAGTTTCGATAGATCGTTATATTTTTGAATGATAAAGAAAATATAGGGGTGCAGTTGGAATAGAGAAAGGCTAAGTACCCACCCAATGGCGGGAGAAGCTTTACCCTGCTCTCGTGTCAAGGTTGCACGACCTTGGTTTCTGTCACTGACACGCTATGTCGGAAATCGCGTTTACTGAATTTCGCGCGTATTTACTGGGCATACCGACAACCCGATTCGATATAACGTTTATATTTTCTTTTTCTTCATTCTTATATCTTATCGTTGAGTTTCTATACGAAGAAGAATCGTTCTATACGATTTAGTACAAAATTTTTCGTAATTTCGAGTGAATATTTTTGGTTAACTTTTCGAAAATTCATGCTAATAGTTTTCCATAGATTTCGAAATTCGACTATTCTTAAATCCGATACAATTTCTCTTGTTCACGAGTAAACATTGATCTTTCGTAAAGTCTAGCCAATCTGTAGATAGAAAAGAAGAGAGAAAGATAGAAAAAAGCCAGAGTGAAACTCTCTTGAAACTAACAACGTGAATTCGTCGTGAAAGTTCAAGTACGGGGCCGATCATCATCTTGCCAAAGATCTTTTTCCGTCCGTCTCGAGTCGGTCGACGTTCGCTACGATTTAAAATATCAAACAACGCGCGTACCTTGAAATAATTCGAAATAATCTTTAAAAAACAAATGAAGAGAAGAACAAAAATAAAAACAAACAAATTTATTTGTTCAAAAGAAATCTCAAGAAGTTATCTCTAAATATAATATATTGATTAATTAAAAACGAATATATATATAATATATATGTTGAAAATGTTATATCATAGATATTAAATATCCGAAGGAATTGATTTAACAAAGAATTAAATTACATACTAGAAAGGAGTTAACAGTATAGTTGCGTGCGTGGCTGTTTAATAGACCAAACTGTAGGGTTCACGCGTATCTGGTAATGCACGATCGATATTCACCTTTCCCAAGTTTGTAGGGACTCGCGTTTCGCACGAAGGAATCCAGGAGACAAGGGGTTGATTGCCCTGAGTCGCGGGGGTAAGACTGCGGTGGTCGGTGCCCTCCCTCTCCTTCTCTCTCTCTCTCTCTCTTTCTTCCTCCCCCCACCCTTCGTTTCTGTCTCTCTATCTGTCTCTCTCTCTCCCTTTGCGGAGACTGCAGGCGGCTTTAGGCGGTGCCCACGTCGCCATCGTCGTCGTAGCGTCGTTTCGAGATAGGATAGCTTTGCCCATGCATATATGCATTCGCACGCAAGCTTCTTATCAGGCCTTCTTCTTCTTCTTCTTCTCCTTCTTCTTCTTCTTCTTCTTCTACTTCTTCTTCCTCTTCCTCTTCCTCTTCTTCGAGTACCGGAACATACGATTCATAGCGGATTTAACGCTAGCCACTCGAATAAAACCCGAGTCACTTCAAAATTCTTCCCTTTTCTTCGTTTTGATCGACTCGAGTTTGATCAATAGATATTTACGATTCTCGCGTGTCGATTCTATTCTCTTTTTTTCTTTTTTTTTTCTTCTTTTTCGTTTGTGTTTAGTTCAGATCGATTTTTTCTAGACGTTTAATCCTTTGATGCATGATTTATTTTTCTCGACGTTTTTATAAATATAAATATTATATACAGGAAATTATATATACGTTATTGTAATTTTCAGCATATAAATTAATATAAAAATGCCGTAATATTCTTACAATTACATGTATTTAAGGGTTAACCAATTTATTATTATCTTTTATCAGAAGATACTATTGAAGGAGAGAAAAGACGAAAGTGAAAGACTGATTTTAATGATCGTTCCATCCATGACCGTCTAAAGTTTCTAGAATATACTAGAATTGAATCACCGAGCCATCTAAATTGAAGAGATACAAAGAATCGTTTGAAAACACGATCGAAACGTTATTTTAACCAATCATACGAACAATTCTTTGATCAATGTATGTGCCTGCATTTTAAATAACCGTCCCCCATCGATCGATACGTTTCTTTTCGAAAAGACTAAAGATAAGTGATACGAATCGTAAGACTGATAAGAAAAAAAAGAGACTAACTAAATCGTCGAAAAATCGTTCGTAATTTTTATTCGTGATAACAGTGTTGTGCTACTATTTACTACTACTGAGAACTCGGTGATTAGTGGTGGGTAATGATAAGTGACCCCACCGTTTCGAATGAAGTGGTTTTAGGATGATGGTGGAGCGTGTCGAGGATCATCTCTTCATGTATCGACGTCCCGTCTATCGGGTCTTCCAGTACCTCGAAACCACCGAGTGAGTATTCGCGACATAATCCCATTTTCTAATTTCTGATTTCTTCATGAAATTATCAGAGACTGGTGTGTTTTATCTTTTTATTTCTTCTATTTTACAATATTTTTTTTTCATCGATTATCTATATATGCATATAATTATATACCGATGATTGCAATAGTATACTACTTGTATAAGTTGCAAAATTAAAAATAGTTATTTTTTGATTTATTTTATAACACAAAAAATTGTGATATAATATAATTTATCATCAAATCAATTTCTTTTCTTTTCTTTTTTTTTTTTTACTTAGCTCACTGTCATTATTACCAGCGCATATTACATTTAATAATCATACTATCGTATAGGTGAAACTTATACGATACTATCGAATTTTCTAATCTCTAATTTCTGGGAGAAATTTCCAGAGATTAACATATTTTATTTTTTCATTCTTCGTATTTTACAATTTTTTTTTTATCGAATTGATTCATAATAATATATTATTATATTTAATAATCATATTTTTGTTCACGACATATATCATATTTTCTAATCACGTATCTTATCTCTTCGAAACTAACGTGTCTTATCTTTTATTCTTTCTATGGAGAATAAAATATACAAATGATATCATTTGACTATCTATACTTTGATCTATGTTGAAAAATATTCGCGATATACTTAAATGAAAGAAAATTTGTTGATCTTTTAATCACACACTAAATTTAAGGACACAATTTTATTTTTTTCAAATAAATTAATATTTACTCGTAGGCGTATCTATTAATTACTATATTTAATATTTATATTACATTATATCACGCGCTACGTCTACGATAGAGATTATTAATCAAGATAAGTATACTATTTTATTGTTTTTTTTTATAATTGATATGACGTCGTTGACTTGGGTAAAGTTATATCTCGATAAAAAATATTTTCTCGTTGTTAAAATCGCGTTGAGAAGAGGCATCTTTACGACGCATGTACTAGAACGTTTGAAAAGTTAGTTCGATGGGGTCGAGGTGTAACCTCTTCTTAGGTACGTCGAGCATCCAGCTGTTAGAATCTTCAGAGAGCCACGGAACAGGCGTTTAAACAAAGGGGTTGCCTCGTTTGAATACCAGCCAGTGGCAATTTGCGTGCATAAAGCCTCAGGAGGTTCCTTGCGATTCGTGAATGGAAGAACGAGAAGCGAACGAGAATAAGAGAGCAAGTGAAACAGAAACAAAGAACGAGAGAAATAAAGAGTGAGAGAAAGAAAGACAAAAAGAGAAAGAAATAAGGAAGGAAGGAAGGAAGGAGAAGAGCTCGATGCAGAAAGTGCTCGTTTTCGTCCTTGTTACGTCGATGCCGTAGCTGGGTAACCATGGCAAAATTGCCATCATCGACCACGAGCTCTCTCCTGTAACCGTCGTTAATTGGCGCCATTAAATATGCTTCGAACTCTACTCGCAGCATCAGAATCGCAATCGGTTTGTTAGATTTCCTATCTTCCAATTTCCACTAATACATTTGTACCGGTAATATTATGACTGGTTATTCAATTGAGAAAACACATTGATTTTATTATTTATTTTATATTATAATTATTTATATTATAAAATATATCGTTAAATAAATATTTGCAATTTTTTGACTTATGTTAATTAATCAAATGTCATAATTATTGATCACATTTATCTAGAAGGACAGATAGAGAGAAAGAGAAGGGCTTCATTATTATCAGTTTATTAGGGTTGAACAAGAATAGCGAAGTAATATCAGAAAGGTAAAGTTAAATACAAAGGAATTGAGAATTATAAGTGAAATTAATTTAATTCAATGTAGAAATCACAAATTTGTTGATTTTGCTAAAAAAAATTCTCTTGCTTTGCAATGATTTTTTAAACAAAAGATATAGAACAAATTTAGTAAGTAAACGATATTATAAATTAAATTTTTTCTTTACTTTTCTTAATACTCGAATATTATTAATCTTTTCTATTATATTCCCGGTGGTCTGTTTAAAGAAATGCCTTTTTCCTGGCCACGTCGATTAATTTGTAAGAAAATGTTGCCACGGGCAAAACGGGCTTATGACTTTTCGTTTATCTTTTCTAATTATAAATTTATCCTTGAAAGAACGAGTTTACTTTTGGAAACATAATCTTTAACCATATTTCCTAATTTTATTCTGATTCTAAAATTAAGTTATCGACTATTTCAAAATACAAAAAATTATACTTACGTTTTGTTTTTTTTTCTTTTTTGCAAAATTGTAGGATATTAATATTTAGTATAGAAACCCAAAAAGATCGCATCTTTTTATCGCTTTTCTAGAGTTAACAACAAACGGATCATCCAATCATTTTACTAACTGTGCCGACGTTGCTTGACTTTTTAGTAATCGACGCAGAATTACATAAATAGTAATCTAGCATGTGGCAAGACCTACATAATTTACTATGCAATAATATAATTTGTCAATAATTTATAATAATATTCCTATATTTTTTATTTTTCTATTATTATTGATCTAATAACAAAAAAAAAAAAGAAATTTGTATTCTGTGTCTCAAGACAAATTATGTAACGATAAATTAATAGGAATGTATGATTTCGCAATATAGAAACGTTTAATTTCATCTAGGACTCGTTAAAGGTACAATTAAACTTTCCCTGTACAATCTAGACAGGTGGTGTCTTATGTAAATACTTACGATGAGAAATCGCTCGATACGGCTGACTAATTAAAACCATTACCATGCTTCCATCGTCTAGAGATCTAACTGGGAATCGTAGATGCGTAAACCCATCCAAAGCTTCTTATGTAAATAGAATCCTAGGTAAAGAGGTGGACGCGAAGTAGGAAGAGATAGAGTCTTTAAAGTTAATTCTGCTCTATACGAAGGTATAAAACTTGTTACACGCACGTTTATTCTCTTTTATTCGAGAGTATACCTTTGGTTAAAAGATATTTTCATGTCTTCGATAGAGTACTTTAATACTTTTACTACTAATCGTTCGCCATAAACTCGCCGCAAGCTGCCGTTATATCGCTGGCTAAATTCGTATCTTTGTTCGTCGTCGTACTTTTACATCCTCAATGATAATATTTTTTTGTCTTTCTATACAGTAGACTACAGTGCAACATGGCTAATGTGCGATGCGTCACAGAAAATTTTTATTTTCCTCGGGATAATTTACAGTTAGTTCATGAGATCATATTATATACGTATTAACCCTTTGCACTCCGAATTATATTTCAATTTTGTTACCAACACAGCTCCCAACGATTTTGAATGTTTTATTTAAAATTTACTTTAACTAAAAAATAAGGCAATTTACTAGATAACGTATACTTAGTAGTAGAAAACAATTGAAAAATAAACAATTATGAAAGAAATGAATTCGATAGCAATGAAAACAATCTAATTCTCAATTAAATAGCAAATTTAATAATTATTAAATGTAAATAGATTTATGAAAACAATATAGTGGCAATATTTATACGCGTTATACAAGAATCAATTGTATTTCTTTTTCTGTTTTTAACAAAATTCTTATGTAGGTATATAAAGTTAGAAAAACATTGCGATCACTTCCAAGATCATTCGTGAGTTAATAGATCTTATGACGAAGCCTGAAGAAGCTCGTATAGTGACGGCTCTTATTACGTGATTCTCTCTTTAAACTGGGTTAGTTTTCGTGATGGTCGACGTTCGTCCTCGTTTGTCCATACTGAGTCAGTCCGATGACTCATACGCGTTGGTCGATGACCTTTAAACGTCTATCTTGAAAAACCATATCGATTATATTCTTCAATTTCATTTTCAAAAAAAAAATAAAAAAGAAAAGAAAAAACAATTCATTTTTTGTATTTTAGATGAGTATTGTCTAAGAAAATGATTTATCAATATTGTTGAATGCAATCGTTGATTATTAACATTTCTAACAAAATGATATTTTATTTTTGCACGAATAAATTTGGAAAGAAAACGAAATCTTCGTTCGAATGATCATGAACGATTTACTTTATTTCCTTCTTCTTTTTTCATTTATGTATAAAACTCAAACTGGGAAATGAGAAAAGTTAGCTCGTAAGATTACCCTTAAGTCAGAGAAGCCCAGGCTGGTACCACGAAAACTTCAAAAGACGTTCGAGACAACGTCCACAAGTGGCACGTTCTGTAGTTTGAGTTAGTTTCAAATTCTCTTTCTCTTTCTCTCTTTTTCTCTCGTGTTTCAGGACGTGAAAATTAGAATTATAATCCAAGTCCCGACAGCATTCGTTCTCTCGTTTAAAATATCAACGGCAAACGTCTACTACTTATTACATAATTGCCTCTATTCACGTGATATTTTACGATTATTTAGCAGATGTAAATATTATATCTTTTACTATCTTTCTCTCTACACTTTTATCCGATTAACGAGTACGTTAATCGCTATTACTATTAATTTATTATCCACACTCTCGCATTGTAACATATTTTATGTATCAAAATCGTGACTAAGCCGATCTATGATCTTCACGCTACCATAAGATTTGCTTTTTTGTCCCTGAAAGCATACAAGTGCGCTGACGCTCATACTCGACACGTTATGAACACCTTATAAGCTGTACAATATACCGATTTTTAAGTCAATTTTGTTAATATCGTTAATCATATTATATTAAGGCTTCGTTCTTTTTATACTAATTCGATTTTGTTTTATTTTTAACTAAAAATATTGGATAAAAGTATATCTACAATTTTTATTTTTTATAAGAATGGTTATATGTATATAATAAAGCAATATACCATTATAAGTTCTATTATAATTGCAATAAATAAAATTAACTGGATTTTGCAAAAATTTTTATAAGTGTATTTAGGACATTTAAAATCATTAATTGCAATTCAAAATTTATCCTCATTGAACATTCCCTAAACTTAATTTACTGGAGTATTTCATCAATTTGAATGTAAACACAAATCCAAGTTAATGATGTGATTTATCGTTATTCTTCTTTATAATTACAGTTAATTCGAAAGAATCAGTATTATCGCAATTACGTGTTCTTCTTTTCGATAAAAATTTAATTTACAATAGTTTATTATACTCCTACCCCTCATAATATGAAGACTTGTATACAGAATGTCTGCCAACAAAGTTCTACAACTTTCAATAGGATGGAAATATCATTTAGAGATAGGGTAAATCACTGTTTTGACATTCAAGGCCGTTCTTTCGAATACGGAACATAAGAAACTATTTCTGAGTGTTTAATGAAGATAAATTTGAAACTGTAATAAATAAACTTGAAAAACCAACATATTATTGTAGATCGATGATTTCGTTACGGAAGTAGTTACAAGTCTATCTATATAACAATAAATAAAAACATATAGTTCCATTTAAAAAAACGAAACAAGGATAACCATGAAATTGCGAAGACATATTTACTTATGTTAAATAAAATTTGTTACCAGTACAAAATGTTTTCCACAAAGTAACTTTTACTTGAAACATTTTCTTAACGAATAGTTTAAGAGATACCCCTATATAGACACCAACAACTATTTTCTAAACCAGCCCATCGAGTTTCGATTTTATGATTCGCGTATAAAACTCATCAACATGGCTGGTTCTCGATAGATTTCGAATTAATTAGTGGCATCCCGCGTAGCTTGATGGTCAAAATGAATTTCTTTCCTTTTTTTAATGTTCAACCTTGAGATAGAAGTTACAAATTATAAGAGTTTATTATCTGTAAAGGGGTAGGTAAATTTCCTTCGTTTGCATCTTCTAGAATGCAACATTACTGATGCATTACATCTTATTGTAAAATCGATAAAAATTATTTTCCTATTGTTTATTCTCTTTAACTTAAATAATAATTATCTTTTATCTGAAGAATGTTAAGTAAAATAATAATAATTTTTTTAACATCGTTTTCATCAATTTTTTTCGAAGCAATTTCATTATCACACAACAATTAACATTTTCTAACAATTAAATAAAATTTAAAATTAATAAATCGATATGTATGAAATTTGGAAAATTTATTTATTGTCTCTCAAATGAAATATAATTTAAATCTATTATAAAAGTTAAAAAACTTAGAAAATATTTCGAAATAAATAAAAATAAAATTAAAATACATGATCTCTCTCTGTGACTACTTGATAAAATTATTAATTAAAATCATGATAAAACTAAAACTGTGGATTGTCGTAATATTGTATGTCGATTCCGCGTTTAGCAAAGCTTTTTAAACTGAAATTCATTAGGACGACATTTGTGAGTGTCCCCCCAAGTGCTTCGAAGAGACGTTAAATTTGCGAAGCTGTTCATGTTTATTTGAGCACGAGTACGACGCAGATCCCCAACACTGTTAACTTCTATCGTCGCTCGTCTGCGTGGCACGCAATTTAAGAGAAGCGTCTCGTCGTCTTCTTGACGGTAAGATGTCGTCTTCGACGTCGAAATCCTTTTAAAATATTAGAAACACCGTCTTACGCGTAAAACGTCGCTCGTCTCTTATAAGAATTAATAAAAGATCATTGAATTTATCCATACGCAATCCATTTATTTCCGTGAATTATAATATTTCATGAATATATTTCAATATGGTGTATCGATAAATCGATAAAAAAAATCTTTTAATAAATTAAATCAATCATTTTACGTCTATTCATCAAATATATGCAGAACGTTCTATTATTTTATAAATATTTCAAATTAGTTTATTGATAAGTTAATAAATGATTATAAAATAAATTGATTAAAATGCGAATTTATAAATTAATATGAATATAATTTGAAATATTTTGTTTCTTTTAAAATTAAATATATTACGATACTATTATAAAAGTTAAAATCCGGGAAAATATTTAAACATATATAAAAAGAAAAGAAAATATAAAATTTTACATTAAAACATTTCTACGAAATAAAATCGAAATTAAAATGAAACAAAACATGATATATAAAAAAGATTTACCTCTTTGGCAGGATTAACTTTTTAGAATGATACAAATACTCAAATATACTATACTGAAATGAACTTTTACAAATGACAGAAGTTCAATCGATATCGCGACGTCTATCGTAAATCTTGTTAAAGCTAAAAGGAGAAACTCTCATGTGAATTAATCACTATGTATCAGATCTCGAACGATGAGAAAATTCGAAACTCACCAATAACGTTAGTTTTATATTGCACTTTTTGAGATTAATATATAGTTTAGATATGTAAGGTCATGTGTATATAGATATATTACATGTATATGTTACCATGAAAGACTGAAATTAGAGAATGTCAAGATTCACATGATCGTTTGATATATGTCCAAAATATTAATGTATAATAATAAACCCAAATATTCGATCTTTCACCCGATGTATTTGGTATGTATTGACAAGTGACCATGTAAATCTTGATATTCTTCAATTTCGGTCTTTCACAGTAACATTATACATAATATGCTTTACTTATTATTAGATAATTTGCTTTGCAAAACGTAATTGTAAGAATCTCTTCTCGCGGTCCACTTTGATTTATTTCCTTTACGTATACAAAAGCGCTTTACGCGTCACGGATGACAAACAGAATAATCGCAAACATGGACGAACGGCATAGAGTGGTCGACTAGAATGCACGGCTGAGAAACTGCCCCGTTGTACCAGCGTTACGATAAAATTTCAACAACAGACTGCACGGACGTTGAACCTTTCTTTGCGATTTATTAGACGTGGGATTGTGTCTGAAAAATGTTTGCAAAAAGATAGAATAAGAAATAACACAATGTACATTGAAAATAAGACGGGTTTAAGTAAATGTACTTAGTCTAAATGTATATATATTTACTAGACAAATATCTGGATCATTTTTTACGCTGTGTTACATTTATTAAGAATTAATGAAATGATCTTTGCTTTATGCTCGAACAAAAAAAAAGTCGTTGAACAAAAGTGTTCATTTAAAAATTAATTTACCGGGTTTTAACATTTCAGTAATATTTAAAAAGTATTACCTGCTCGCCTACAATTTTTCAACCGATTACACAATCATTTATTTGTGCGAAATGTATTTTGGTTATAATTCAATGAAATAATCTTCGTTTCATATGGATTAAAAATTGTCATAGAATTTCATTTCTAAAGATTTCTCAGTCGCTGTAATTTGTGAAAATGAATAAATGTGAATAAAAACTGGTTCTGTTCTTTGTCATTACATTGAAAAACTTCATCGTTTCACAAGCAGATTACATGAATAAGAAACTTGTTCTTTTTTCTTTCATTTTTTTTTTCTTTTTATTTTTTTTTTTTTTTTATAACGAAGAGAGAATTTGAAGAAGTTACTTCAAAAAGCTTTCTCTCTGAATAATTAAACTGGCCCTTTTGGCCAGAAGAAAACACGACACCGACGACGAGAAATTCTACGCCTCTTTTTAAGCATCTGACGTAACGAATAATTAGCGAAAAAGATTGGACGATCATTAAATTTTTCGAGATACCAAAGTAAAGAAAGAAGAGACGAGTGTTGAGATATTAATCGAATGCATTAAGAATCGCAAATTGGTTAAAGTCAAAGACTCCGTTTTCTCTCTCTCTCTCTCTCTCTTCCTCTCTTTTTTCTTTCTTTCTTTCTTTCTCGTTTATATATTTTTATATATTTTGTTTTTTTTCGTTTACTTAAACGAAATTTACAATGCGCCAGAAACCAAGAGAGGAACCGAATTTCTCGATTCCTCTCGTGCAATCGGAATTCAGGTCGACGAAGCCGTCGCGTAACAACCGGATTCGTCCTGTGTGTGCCGACGATTATTCTGAAGCATTCGTCGAGTTTTCATTGAGCGAGAAAAAGAGAAGTGAAGTAGGATAGGGACAGATAGAAACAAGAGAGAAAGAGAAAAGAAGATGAGAAAGAGCTTTCACGTTCGATAATCAGAAACACGATGCCGTATCTCGGTCTTCCTGAGACTCGACTCGTACATCAAACTAACGCTCCGGTTTTTCATTCGACGCTTCGTAATTCACTCCCTTCTCATTTTCTATCTCTTCTAGCCTTGCCATCATCCTTGTCCCTCGCGACCAGTTTCATTTTCCTTCCTTCCGACTACACCCTTTTTTCCTTTTTATTCTCTTTCTCTCTCTCTCTCTTTCTCACACACTCTCACTGTCACTCTCAGACTCTCTTTTCTTTTTCTTTTTTTATAGAGTAAGATAGAGAGAAAAAGAGAAAGAAAAAGTACTCTCTCTCTATTACTATAATTTTTTAATTTTTATTTATATTCATTCCTTATCTGTGACGTCAATTTTAATTTTATTATTTAACAAATCGCTCCCGGAAATAGCAATAATAAAGCTATTATAATAAAAAGAAGAAGAATATTCTCTCATTAGATTTATCTTTATTGTTTATTTTATATCTAAATTATTTTTCGATTATTTAAACAAAAAAAAATCTTTCTCTCTTACTTCCTTCCTTTTGCGGAATTTCCTTCAGATCGTTCTATGCTATTATATCGTCATCGATGTTTTCAAGACGATACACCGAAGAATCGACTACTATCGCGACTTACAAATGTTTCGTTATCGGTACTTCTTATGCGAATCGTGTCCAGGGACGACCCAGTGATCCTTTCGATCCGTAGGCGATCCTTGCCAGAAGCGCTTCGAGTATATCGAAGTGCAGTTACTTTGATATTTCCTGAAAATCGAGTTCTATTCCATTACAAATTTCCTTTTTTGTATTCTTCAATCAATTTTCTTTCTTTTTATTATTTCTTATTTTTTGTTTTGTTTCTCCTTATCTTTCGATTAACCGTTAAAGTTAAATTCTAAACGTACCAAGAAGTTTAAAGAAAATTCCGATAAATTAAGCTAAGTTCTTAACAAATATTATATTAGGGAATGCTTAAACAATGCAACGTATAAATAAAACAAGTGTCGAATATATATAAATAAGAAGGAAATGACGAGAAAAGATGACAATTTCTTTTTGTTTGTTTTTATCTTTTCTTGTCAATTGGCAATGCAAAAAAGAATATATTTTATGATGACGTAGAAAACGGAAAGTTGTAACAATAAGTGGAAAATCATGCGAAACTAAACGATTTGCAGGACGCGTAACTAATCAAGTCCGATTCTACGGGCATCGTTATTTTTGCGACGACGACCCACGCGCGTGGAAAAGGGTGGAACGGATAGACGACGATGAAGGATCGAGAAAAAGCTTGACACAAAGAAAAAGAGATAGAAAGAAAGAAAGAGAGAGAGAGGGTGGGAGGGAGGTAGGGAGAAAAAGAGAGAACAGCAGGTTGTCGATTCGTCCAGGTTGATCAGTGTATACTCGACAGCGAATGTGTGAACACGCGTGATTGCGAGTAAAACATATAAACAGAGAAAGAAAGAGAGAAAGAAAAAGAGAAAGAGAGAGAAAGAGAGAGAGAAAGAATAAAAAACTGGTGCGAGAAAAAAAGGACGAATATCTAAATAGCCTCGGATAATTAATCGAGGGTGAATCGTACGAAACGCGCTTTGGTACGTTTCACGTTGATTTAATTTTTATCAAAATTATGTTTTACAGAAAAAAGAAAAAAATACAACACCGTGATTTACTTGTAAATTTTAAGCCCATCATTCTTATAAAAATCTGTACAGAATATCCGAAAAATTTGATCGAAATCGAAATGCGGAAAATTTAAATAATATTCTACCGTATGATCAAAGCGGTGATCAACTGTCAAATAATTATTGAAAATATTTAAGTACGCGACACACGTGTATTTTATCTTTTATTTTCGAGTGTTATTTTTACGTTGAACTTGATTAGTGCTACACTACTGATGATATCAGCCCATTTCGTTTACGAATGTTCGAATTACTATCAATTGTTGGCGAATGAAGAGAATTATGAAGATGCTCGAGCTTGTGGAAAGAAAAGCAAACGGAATTCCGTGGCACGGACGCCGAACAGAAAATCTCTCAGGCTTTACCACCAACTCTAAGGGGATATTTCTGATGAAGAAAGAAAAGGATGTGCCGCGTGAGAAACGATGGAAGAGAGATAGCAGAGGTCTCCTGTGTTCTCTCGGGCAACTAGGATACAATGATTCTTCATATAGTCCAGACACTCTTGGCACGTGGAAATTTCACAGAATTACTCGGAGAAGGTAAATCGATTAATTCTTAAATGCATGTGGTTGGGGAATTAAAATCTATTTACAATTAATTCCATTTAGTTTAACATATTGAAAATTATTGAGAATTTTGTATAGATTATAACATAAATGACTCTGTACAGTTTTCATTATTGTAAACATATAATAATCAAATATATTTCTTAAAATTAGTAAGATTAAATAGGATTATGCCTTTGTCAATAGTCAAAATGCTTTTTAAGTAAGTATAACAAATTTTTAAAAACTAAAAACTATGATGGCGAGCTACAATCCTTATATAGATTGTCACAAAATCCTATTTTTGTCAAATATTATATTTGTTAATTCTTAAACCGTCAATAATGAGTCAATCAGTCATTAAAATTTGAAATAATTATTCACATATAGATTTTATAAAATGCATAATTCATTATTATATTAATAGCGAATGAGTGCAATGTAACATATGTGCAACAATATAGTTTTTCATTAAATTGTGTGTGCATAAACAACATTATGATAATGTGCTCTATTTTTTTATTTAATAACGTTATTATAATTTACTTTCCTACAAAATTCCTAAAAAGTTGCATTAAATAATTAACATTATTTATTATCTTATTAACAAAAAGTATAAAAGATGTTTAATGAAACGTCATAAGCACGCAGAGACCACCAACTAGCGTGACCGCATAATTACGCAAGAATCCTTCAACTGTTTTCATATTCACCTACTTTCAATTGTTGAAATATATTTCCGCACGCCTACTGAACTTTATGATATAACGTGTGTGTGTATACATATACGTAATATTTACCTGTCATATATACTAAATACGTTTGGACAATGCAAACGTACAAGAATAGTTTAACAATGATACCTAACTGATTATGAGACCGCAAAGAAGTCATAAATATTAACATAAATTAAAAGATCTTCTCGAAATCCCTTGGAATTCAGCTTATTTCCTAGACCGCATGATTTTCTTCTGTAAAAATAGATAAGAAACGAATAGATAAACGTTTGCTTGCATTCATAACAATGTTTGAACAATGACTACAAAGAAAAAAAGAAAATTATATAAACTACCAATTAATAATGTTATTTAATATATTGAAATAGATTTAAAAATTGTATTAGAGATTAATTTAATATTTATTCATCTATTTTTATACTAATCTAATAGAAAATTAATCTAAACAAATATTATACTTTAATTTAATAAATAAAAAATAATGAGATACAAGTTATGAAATTATGAAGTTTCTCAATTATCGTTAGAATGAAAATGAGACATACACATAAAAATTATTTAATTATTAAATAAAAGAAGAAAAAAAAACAGATAATACTTGTGTGACAAGAATCGATCGATAAAAATTAAAGAGATCGGAGAATAGACTCGGATCGTGATCATCCACGTTACTGATTATTATCGTTTTTAGGAGCGATATTAACGAGCTGTCGCTAGCACGTACGATCATTATTCTTCGGACGATGCAAAAGCGCAATAGAGAAAGTCATAGTGAAAGGAAAGCTGCGTGGGCGACAGTCGCAGGTGCGTAGTAGTTCTGGTCGGGCCGGCAGGTCAGGGCCGGAAACCAAGACTCCCCCTCTATACGTGTATATCAATATATAAATATGCATATGTATATATATATATATTAGATCGTCCCAAAAATTTATTGTCTTTTCATATTAAGTTTTACACTAACAATATTTTTTTATTTTATTTTACTTACAATAAGTTACATATGATCAATATATTCTACTCTGTTATATAAAATAAAAAATATATAATATATATCTTGAGCTGAATAAACAGTTTCTTCATATTTTAGATTGCTGTAGTATGTATTGTAGATTGCATTAGGATCATATAACTTTGATAATATCATATCTGACAATACTCTCTTACATTTGGAAAGTGAATTTATCATAGAGTAGTTAATTAAGAAGTTGTAATATTTGTTTATTCAGTCAAAAGTTATTGTGTTTTGAAAATGAATGAAATTAAACAAGAAATTCGATACATTTAAAAATTTTGTTTCAAAAAAGAGATGAATGCGAATCAGGCTAGTAACAAAATTTAGGATCTTCATGGACATGATGCTGTATCAATGCGTGTGATACAAAACTAGTTCAAGTGTTTTAAATCTAGAAATTTTAATGTCAAAAATGCACCTTACTCTGGTCGACCAATCACTGGAAAAGTCTATGAAATCATGGAAACAATTTAGCAAGATCAGCACATTAGCAGTCATGATATCACTAATTTGGTTTTGATTAAATAATTTGGAGAAGGCTGAATACAAATATGAAAAGAAACTGTTTTCTCTGTTGTATTCAAATACGAAGAAACATATTAAACAGAAATGAAGAAGTATATATATTTTTTTGTTATCTATACTTTTTCAATCCTTAATCCTCAGTGTCCATTCCATGGAAGAGAATTTTTCTATTCGACTCGATGAATCCGATCGAGATTCCACGAGGCGTATCGAACGAACACATTCCTCGAACGTACATACATCGAATTCCACGATGGCTTTGAGATCGGCGTGATTTTTCCAAATTTTCATTCATTCCCGTACCCATGTATTTCGTGCTTGCTTTTCGAATTTTAAGGGAAAAATAAATTGAATAAAAAAAGATTATGTATTTATACTGTGATAAAAAGTAATATACAAAATTGAAAGATAGGATATATTAAAAAAAGAGAGAGATTCGTATAATGGAAAAAGAAATAATTAAAAAAAATATTCTATGTATACAATGATAAACAAAATATTAAATATGTTACCATAAATATTGCAAATTGACTAGTTAAAATGCAAAGTATCCATGAAAGTTAATAGAACAGAAAGATAATATGCTTGATTACAATTTAATCCTTGTAAACAAAAATTCAAAATTGAATTTCATTCTATCACGCATCAGAATTGAATGAGCATTAGTACTATCGGATTCTTATTATTTAATTTATTATATAATTTAAGAAGAGAGAAGAGAGAAGAAAATTTAATTTATGATTTAACAAATATATTTTATGTTAGACATTTACGAAAATACATATATGAATAAAAACTCGAAATATAAGAAAAGAGAAAACTATTAAATTATAAACAAAAATAAACCTATAAAAACATTTAACGTATATAGTGATAAATATAACTGATATACAAAGATTATACAGAAAGATAAAAAGAAACAGAGAAAGAAAAAGAGAGAGAAAGAGAGAGAGACAAATAAAAAAATGATTTCATCGAACATAATAATTCTAAATATACATAGCAAATGAAACAAATCATTCGATCGCCTTGAGCTTCAAGTGTTACATGATCCCCGGGAGACAAAATGCGCATAACTCGAGGAATAGGCAGGACCTTCGTGGAATGAATTACGTTCTTATGACATCGTGGAGAAATGATTAGTATCAAATGTGAGTGGTTATTAGTTCGAGCAGAGAGACACCACCGTCATTCTATTATGAGTTTCGCGGTCTGTTCTTTTTTATAATGCTGGTAGGTACAACTCGTAATCGATATCACGTGTCACTTTGGTAACACTATCGGCACCTGGTGCGCTCGTAATATCGTAAAATAGAGCATATGCGTATATTATGTTTGTATATATGCGTGCTTTAAAGTATGTGTATGTAATATATTTCTATGACTATAATATTACTAGCAACTTATAATTACGATGTAAAGTACGATAAAACGTACGTATCACCCCGAAATCTTCGATTTGGTTGGTTACCACTTCTAGATCAATTAATCGCACTTTGTCGAGCCTGTCTATCGTTCGCTTTCAAATAACGATCTCCTATCTTGCAAGCTCGATTATTCTTAATCCGGATGCAACGAATATTTACGACTTTCGTACGCGAATTTCTCATTGATTAGAATCGATAAATCACTTTGAAGAAAAAGAAAAAGAAATAAAAGTAAAACGTGTTTTATTATTGAAATAATAAAAAAAAAAAAACAATATTAGTTAATCGAGAAGAGAGAACATCCTACAACGGAAGTTAAATTACATGCAATAGCTATTGAAAATGATTAAACTAAGAATTCTTATTAAAAGATATCGTATTTATCGAGTTTATTCATAACTAACATAAGTGCGTACTATTATAAGAGAGAAGAATTGATTATTATCATTTATTAATTTTATATACAATAATAAATTATTATCATAATATAATAATAATCATTTATCCAACTTCACTGTCAAAAATTTGTTAATCTATTAGCATAATATAAATATAAAGTTTATTACAACCAAATAGCAATTATTTATGAATCAACACAATATTATAATGTGTTTAATAAAATGGTCGTTAATTTGATTCGAATTGGCATTGAATATTTTTCTGTATGAGCCCTAATAAAAGGTGCGTACGCGCGATGAATCGAAGCTTGAATCGAATATTAGCGTCATTCCTAATGACTCTTGCTCAATCGTCGCTCGTTTCACATTCAACGAGATGCGGATGCGCAATAATGTACCGGGGATCGCGAATTGTGCAATAATTTGCGTTTAACCGTGGGAACCTTTGTCGGAACTCAACGGAACTCGAGACTCGTTTCGCATAATTACTTTGATAATCATTTCTGATTCGATCTTTATCGCTAACTGTTATTTCTTGCAAGTATATAAAAGTTACACGTATTTATAATAATAATATATCTTAAGTGCATTCATTCCACTTTTTTTTTGTGCTAAATATTATCTTTTAATCACAAATATTTATCGTGTACAAAATACATTTGAATAAAATTATGATACATATGTATATATCTATATATATAAATTAATCATATGTAGAATATATTAAATAATTTAAAAAAAAATCTATTCAACGAATGAAAATACTTTTGTCTATCATTATTTTAAGAAATGATCTTGTTTCGAATATTAATATAAGAAAATCGTGAACACTCGCATCTATAAAGAACGAATGATTTCACAGCAAATTTCATCCAATTTTAAAGTACTCGAGATTCGCGCCGTTAATTGCTCCTGTTTACGATCTGTCGAGTAGCTCGTGGTGCATGGCTCGAACGTTTCGTCCCTGACACGACGACATTCCTTAGCCGGACGACGCTAGTAATATGCATTTGCATTAATAGCGGCAATACAAACATACGCGCAATGTAGTCGCACGAAACGATTTCGCGACTCATGCGTGGCGGAAGCGTTTTCGATCATTTGTTTAATTTTTTCTTACTATGCATTCCTCGATTACCCTAATACCACACTAAGCATTCTCAGTGATTCACTGGAACTTTTTATCTTTTTATTTTCAATATGGAAAATATATAAAATATCGTATGTATAAATAATATATAAATATTATACATAATTATCATAATAATAATAATAATAATAATAATAATAATATATATATATAAGCATTAAAAATAGAAACGTATAATGGCTCGTTTTTTTTTTTTTTTGTTTTATTTTATTGTAAACCAATTTAATCTCTATGGCATACAATATACCTTAACACATTAAGCGCCGGTCCCTCGTTGACACGGGGTTTCTAATTCTATCGTTTGAGTGCCGATTCTGAAATGTTGCGGAATTTTTTTGCTTGTTGAGTGTCTTACACATTAATTTCCATTTGTTAACTCCAGAAACAAAACGTATACGATGGTTTGGAAGCAATCAAATATTTTCTTTAACTACTCGTTCAGAAACACGCAAATCAAGCCCGGCGTAAGGGCTTTTGTGGTCAAGGTTTAAATGTCTTATATGTCACTGGCGCTTAATATGTTAATTTACAATTAGTTAGACCCAAAAAAATATCTTTTACAACAACAATTTAATTAAGATTCGTACTTTTTACAGATGTACAAATAACGTTATATAGGAAAATTTAATTTGTGCCAATACTTTTCTTCGACGCTTTATTCTATTTATATTTTTGTTTAGTTTAAAAATAAATATTGAGCATATTTTTAAAAGCCCCTCAAACTTTACAGTTTAATATTAGGTTCAGATATTATTAAATTTGCAATACCTTATAAAACTAATTTACATAATTAAATTTTATATAAGCTATGTTTTATACTTTACAAAAATATTATTACTAATCTGTTTCATATAAAATTTCATGTTTAATTATTTCTACATCTATCGTCATAAAAATGTCATGACAGATGGCAATGATACTATCACTAACGCGTTTACATATACATTACTTCGAAACAAATCGTTATTTCTTAAATATGATGCATATATTCAAATGATCGAGTTAAATGAAACACCCAGTATAGATAACTTACGTCGCGACGTAAGTATAAAACGTGTCAGAGGGTTGTGCGTTCGGTGAAACGATGAATACGATCGAGCTTGAATGGGGAGCAGGATCGTGTAGAAAAAGAAAGAAGAAAAGAGAGAAAAGGTTATAGGCAAACACGCATTCCTTTGAAATGGTACTCGTTCGCACTTCGGCAAAGCGAATCGTGAAAAATCTAACGGCACAGACCCCGGAAAACTTTCCATTTGCGAACGATGAAAGTATATGAAGAAAGGGGTTGGCAAAATTAACTTAAAGTGGTTCAGCAGTTTTTTTTTGCTCTTTTTTTCTCTTTCCCTCTCTCTCTTTCTTTTTTTCTTCATCTCGAGACTCGCGTGTCAGCATTGCACAGCGTGAAATTCCACGTCTTCTTTTTCTTTTGAACGCATAACACGCTGTCTTAGCTCAAACGGTACAACCATGACAAGAGGAAAGAAGGTTCAACGTTCTTTGCAAATATTCGTGGATTCCCTGAATTTGTAACTCTCTTTTTCTCTCTTTCTCTCTCTCTCTTTTTACTGAGACTGTTGGAAAGTCTAGAAAATTTGTTTGTATCTCCCTCTCTATCTCTATCTCTGTCTGCCTGTCTGTTTATTTTTTTCTTCCTTAGACAAGTTTATCTTTTACTTAGATGACCAACCAGAGGGATTTTAATTTGAAATTATTTCACATAAACTAGTAGACATTTCTCCTTCCTATTTTTCTTTATCTTTCTATCTACTCGTGAACAATTTATTAGCATAGCAACGTTAAACGTTTTAGTCGAAAAAAAATGAAGAAAAGTCTGAGAAAAATATATTGATATTTCTATTACTGTGTATATTTTAATAGTCAATGGTACACACTGATTTTAAATGAGTCGAGGAAAATCCACATATCTATGACTCAATTAATAAGGAAATACTCAATATCAATCGTCATTTCTTATCATTAAACGATTTTATTGAATCATCATATCCAACGTCACAGACGTGTTTCCCTCTTTCTCTTAATCTTTCCAAGAAAATGTCTCGAATTTCTCAGAAAGATCGAGATCCTTTAATATTATCTTTGTATAGGAGTGATAAGAATCGCGATAGAATACATCGCCGTCTGGTTATCGATTTCCGTTCACTCGTTTATTTTAACGTTAACTGTTTGCATCGTCTGATTTATCTTGGATGAAAAATGCGAAAACTAAGATATAGCCTGATTTTCAACTACATTTGTTGCAAGGAACAAGTTTATGTAAATTCGTTCGATTTTTTTATTGAAAACTTTAATCGGCAACCCATGTGAGTCAACTAATATTTAGGCATTTCTTTTGATTACGCAAAGTCCAAGATTTCTAGCTAATAAAAACTGAAAATCTACTTATTAAATACTCTCTCTATAAATTAAACAGGTTTTCTAAAGACTTTACGATAATTACTGTTATATTATATATCTATGTTTATTTAAAAAATATTATATTTAAGAGGCAAGAATAATTATTGATTATTATCTTTGATTACATTTAATCTGCTTGAAGAAATAAAGTTCCGACTATAAATCTAATTGAAATATCCGTTTAATAACATGTTTTAATAGTTTTTTACTCGATCAGAAACGATTTCATTATATACTTTTATTATATATTGACTGAAACCAATTAAATCTTTATTTTTCTAAAGCACTTTAATATACATTTTTAACGAAATTATCTATATCGTTCTATTAACCTGGATTAATTCACTTCTACTATTACTTTATACTGAAAGTGTTAAACACCGATATATCTCTTGAATCGACTTCAATTAAGATTCTATTTATTCGTATTTATTTTTGTGCAGCCATGAGGGGATGAGCACTGGGACAGGAGATGGAGGTGGAAGCGGTGGTGGTGGTGTGCAAGGTGGGGGAGGTGGAAGAAATACACCACCTCATGGATCGCCCACCCCTATGGACAAGGCCACCTTGAAGGTCCATTTACCCAACGGTAATTAAATTTTATCTTTCTTAATAGCTTCATGATATCCATCGAAAGGTTGTAAAATCTGATTAAACATTTAATAATAGATTCAAGCTGCTGATGAAATAATTGTCTTTTCGTTTTTCCTATTTATCGTTTGGTCATATGTTTTACTTTAATAGGTGGTTTTAATGTCGTCAAATTTGGTGATGCTATTGACGTGAAAGGGATCATCTCGTTAGTAACCAGTCGACTTGCCGTTGGTAACAGATATTATCGAAATCTCTATGCCATGAGATTGCATCATCCAGGATCTGGAGAGAGTTACTGGTTACATCAAGATACCACAATGTACCAGGTATTCAAAATATAAAAATAAGTTTAAATAATAAACAGGCAGTCTTCAAAATGATATGTTTATTGATATTAATATTCATTATATCTAGGTTCAAGAAAAATATGAAAAGAAACATCCTCATTGTGAATGGAGGTACGAACTCAGAGTACGTTATCTACCACAAAATCTGAATGATCTCTATGAAAAAGACAAAGTCACGTTCTACTATTATTACGATCAGGTAAAATTTCAATGAATACATAGAGAATAGTTGTCTATCAAAAGGAATGATATTTTTTAAGTAATTATTAAAATTTTAAATGATTTCCAAAGATAGAAGTGAAAATTGTCAATAGTGTGAACAACACTTCTTTTTATATTTAAATAAACATATTCTTAAATTAATGTACTTCTCGATAATTTACAACTGTTTTCTTATAAATTTACTGTATACAATTTTTTACTAAAATAACACTCTATAGGTACGAAACGACTACCTGTATGCAAATCATGCTGCACTGGACCAGGACGTAGCGGTTCAATTATGTTGCTTAGAGATACGCTATTTCTTCAAAGACATGCCACAAATGGCTCTCGACAAGAAAAGCAATTTGGAATACTTAGAAAGAGAGGTAAAGTCAATACTACATTTTTTCAAATAATAGAATAAACATGCATACATAAGCACATATCTTTTAATATAAGAAAACATTTTATTAAGGTTGGCTTACACAAATTTCTTCCACGGTCCGTATTAAACGGAATGAAGCCAAAGGCACTTAGAAAGCTGATACAACAACATTTCAAGAAAGTAGCAGCTCTTTCAGAATTAGAATGCATGTTCAAGTTCTTTGACTTGCTTAGGGCACATTATAGATTCGATCAGGAAAGATTCATTTGTGCATTGGGGGTAAGAGAATTTTATATCAAGTAAAAACATTTAAAACAAAAAAAGAATACTTAAAACAAAACATAAACTATAAAATTCATTTATCCTTTCATCTTCAGTCAAGCTGGTCCATTCCTGTTGAACTAGTCATAGGTCCTGATCTCGGCATATCTTATATGGCTCATCGAGGTGGAACAGTGGTAAGATGACTAACAAATTAAATTAAAATCAATGAGATCTTGTTGTGGCCTCCCCTAAACCGACTATCCTTTTTTTTGCCAACCATCCTAGCCGACTAGAATGACGGAGTTCTCACAAATACAATCAATTCAAACGTTGGTTTCTGACTGCAAAGAACATGCCAAAGCATGCATCAAATTGAGAGTCGCTGGAGCAACCGAGACGCTGAGTATAACTTGCTCAAGTTTGGACCAAGCAGAAAGTCTTGCTGACTTGATAGACGGTTATTGTAGACTAGTAACTGGCAGTAATACTTCCTTATGGAATCGGAAAGGTAAACATTTATATTATAAAATAAATATACATACTTCGAAAGATTTGGCATGCACTGTATAAACAGAATAAATAATAATCATCTAAGACGATATATCATCTAAGTATTAAACTGTTCAACATTATTAAGCAGTAATAGCTTGTTGGTATGATTATTTAAAAACGAACAGAAAGATTTAATTTTTTCGTAAATTTTTAGTCGTTAGTTCGATCAATTTATTTATTTCTTGCATAATCCTACAAAATTCTTGTTAATTTTTTTTATATAAAAGTGAAACATTGAGTTACATTAAATGAACTACTTTTATCAACAATCGAGTATTTTGCACGACTATCCCCTCTTTACTTTAACTAATTATACTAAGCTGTATCCCTGTTCACACTTCCAAGCTGCATCGTGGAAAAATTATCCCTGTCCATGCAAAGGTTTGTAGTCTTGAAAAATCCTTTTATAGTTATTTAAAGCTGTTGTATACAAGCTTGTAGCCAGAGTAATCGCATCGAAATAAAATTAAGTTTTCTCCCTGATAATTATGAACATTATCCCGTTTGCATGCCCTGGCTACAAACGTGACTACATCAAAAAATGAACCATACCATATTTATCAAATATTTATCAAATATTTATCAAATATTTATCAAATATTTCCTAGATCTCATTACTTTTCCTATATATTCGTTAGATGCACATCCTCCAAAGTATAGACAAGATGGTTTCAACAGTCCTGAAAAAAATGTGAGCAAAACAGGAACAATTCTGTCTGAAGATTATGCGGAGATCGTAGACGAGGAAGGAGATTATTCTACTCCAGCGAGTATGTATAATTATGTTTGTTTTTATTTTCATTTGATACATAAAACATAATTAATTTATTATATTTTCAACATAATTACGCAATACGTTTTTATTCCTTGTTTCAGCACGTGATTATGAAATAGTTCGTAATCAAGTAGAGTTGGGTGAAATTATTGGAGAAGGTCAATTTGGTAATGTTCACAAAGGATCGTATAAAGGTAGAGATGGACAAACTATAGCGGTTGCTGTAAAAACGTGTAAAGTTGATGCTGACCTTGCTACTGCTGAAAAATTCCTCGAAGAAGCCTGTATGTGGAAAACTCGTATATACTAACATAAAATGGATTAAAATGTTTACTAAATATTTTTTAATTAAATATTTCAGACATTATGCAACAATTTGAACACCCTCATATAATTAGACTTATTGGAGTATGTTCCGAAGCGCCGATCTGGTTAGTTATGGAGTTGGCGAGACTCGGAGAAATGCGTGCATATCTTCAATCAAACAAACATCGATTAGATCTTGCGACTCTTTTACTCTACACATTCCAACTAAGTACTGCTTTATCGTACCTTGAGAGTAAAAAATTTGTACACAGGTATTTAGAAAAACTTGTTCTCTTTCTTAGAAAAATGCAACAGATTCTTTCTACATTTGTAACATACTATTGTGTGTGACTCCTTTAACAGAGATATTGCAGCTAGAAATGTATTAGTTTCTTCGCATAATTGCGTCAAGCTAGCAGACTTTGGACTGAGTCGATGGGTGGAAGATCAAAGTTATTATACTGCAAGCAAGTGTAAATTACCGATCAAATGGATGGCTCCAGAAAGTATAAACTTTCGAAGATTTACCACTTCGTCTGACGTTTGGATGTTCGGTTAGATGTTATTAACAAATTTTTTTCAATTCAACATTTTTTTTTTGTACAATATTTTATAATTTCAGGTGTTTGTATGTGGGAGATATTAATGTTAGGTGTTAAACCATTCCAAGGTGTAAAAAATAACGAAGTCATTCGTAAGCTAGAAAATGGTGAAAGACTAGCGCTTCCTAATCACTGCCCTCCACGCTTATATTCCTTGATGTCTCAGTGTTGGAGTTATGAACCTAGCAAACGACCAACGTTCAAAGAAATTAGAGAAACTTTACAGTAAGTTTTTAACAGACAACTTTTAAGATAATTGAATAAAATAATTCTGACATTCGACGATCTATGTTACAGTGAAATTTTGTTAGAAGAGAAACATCAACAACAAGAGACTATGAGACGAGAAAATAGAAGAGTACAAGCCATGTCTTGGGGTAAGAGAAGATAGTACATTCATATAAATTATTCATTTTACTTAGCAATGGCAAAATATTCATTGAAGTTTGAAATAATATTTTTTGCAGGTGCAGACGAAGTTCCACCTCCGAAACCTTCCAGACAACCACAAAATACAGCAGCAGACTCAGCACAATTAACAGCAGCTGCACCTGTCTCTACTTATATCGTAGCACAGAGTCCGGAAGTTCTTGCTCAACTTCTTAAGGATAATCAAACTAGGGGGGTATGTCCCTCTGTCTACACTACTCCTGCCTCTCCATTTAACACACTCGCTGTACAATTTCAAGACGAAGACCAAGTCTTGACTACTGCCGTTGTCTCAGATTTACCCTTTTTCGACCCAACGATTTCCGAGCCTACTGCTTCTCATGACACACAGTCAGGAGACTCAACTTTGTCCGACACTAATCTAGATTCTTTAGACTCCTCAGACACTGTTTCTCCCCTCATGTCGAGTCTCAATATTTCAGACACAGCGCAGACACAATCGCCAGCTGCCGGTAGAAAACAACAAAAGATTAAAGAGATGCAAAACTTATATGCAGTAAGCTCAAAGGTCGTCAGTAATGTCACAGGAGATTTATATTCACCTGTGCAGAAATTTTCAGTATCCAATCCGATACCTATTACGACTACTGCTTGCGGTGAAATATACGGTCCTGTGGCTAATTTTACACAAAGTTCAGCTATTGTAGGTAATCTCAGTCAAAGTCCCAGCGTAGGTGGTAACTTTGGTGAAAATCCAGGCAATTTTGGCCCTAGCAGCTTAAATAATCAAACTCAGTTTGTGAGTGGCATGCATGCTCAATCATCTAATCTTGGTCAGCACTCCACTAATATCACAAGCCAAGCATATGCAAGTGGTCAGCAACCCATAATTCCTAGTAGTTCATCTACTTCAAACACTGTTACCGCTACAGGATCTCCTCGTATTAATACAGTTAACGTTCCAATATCCACTGCCAATGCGGAATGTTTGTATGGCCCTGTTTTAAAATTCCGAGCACAAAGTGCTCAGAATCAAAGTGGTGGAGATATAACATGCGTTAGTTCAGCTACATCGTTTGTTCCAAGTGGAAGAAGTCAATTAGTTTATAGTCCAACACCAGTTCAAAACTTGCAATCTCAGCCACTTTATCCCCAAAACTATCAACATCAACAAATATATTCTAATGTTAATCAAATGGGGCAACAACACATATATATTCCGCGAACGCAACAAACACAAAATATCCAACGCCAACCTCTTTTACAACCACAATCTCTTTCTTACACATCATCGCAACATACGATGCAACAGAATCAAACAAGCAGTGCCAATCCAATATACACAGCCCATGCCACATCGGTTACGGTTGTTCAAGCACAAAAGGTGCAAATGCCAAATTATATACCGCAAGTGCAAAGTGGAATAACAAATAGCCAATCGCCAGCATCCCTGAACGTTACCGCGAACCAGCATCAATCATTTGGAGTAACTCAAGCTCATGGCATTCAGTCTCGCATTGCTGCACCAGGTGTCATGATTCAACAAAGTAGCCAACAGCACACTCAGTCACATGTTCCTAACTTCATCTTAGGTCAACATTCTGGTTATAATGCTCCTACGGAACAAACGCAAGTTCAGTACAGTGCTACAGGTTTCTCAACACAACAACAAGTGATAAACGCGGTTGGTGTAAAACAACAAGTAGCTCAAATGGCGCCAACGATTGCTAAATCGTGCACACCTCAAATAGCAACTGGTATAGCGAAAATCACAACATTCGTAACATCAAAACAAGATGAACCACTGACAAGTTCTACAGATGGTACTCTATCTGGATCACTTATATCTTCTGCTGTCAGCGACAGCACTATGTCATCTAGCAGCTCGATGACAGAGGAGGCACAGCAAGATCAGGTTTGACCATGCCTCCTAGGAATGAAAAATTGCATCTTTTATCTGCAAGCATATTATTTGATATTACACAGTTCCGTGTATCTGTAGCACCGTACATCTATTTTGAGGCAGATGTATATATGTGTATATATGCTTTGCAATATGCAAACGTGCTCTTCCTCATACACAATCACAAACGTCTACGCGTATCCGTAAACAACATAAATACATGCTCTCTTACAACATATACATTTTCTTCAGTTACACATGCAAGAAGAATTTACGTCAACCAGATACTTTTTAATTGCTATATTTGATAGGCTTTTTTTATATGCATGTCGAATTAATCCAACGGTTACACTTTATTATTTTATCATTGATTACTTATATTATGTTCTATTATATATATATATTTATACATGCATGCAGCAATATTTAACTGCATTACTTACCTTTTACAGTTCTGCACTTCGAAAATTATGCATCTCTTTAATTTTTACTGTGTACATATGAACGTTTCACTTAGATAAACATGCGCATTTAAATATTTTATTTTTCCTCATTAAGGTACTAATATTCCTAGTTAATGATTTGTTTATTTGAACGAATTTATTACGAATGTCTAATAATGATGCTTTCATGAATATTTCAGAGAGGTATACAGTCTCAGATATTTGACAGTGGTGCTGATAGCTTCATCGGTGGTATAGATGACGAACAAAAGTTATTAGAACAGCGACTTTTGGAACAGCAACGACAATCTGAAGAAGATAGTCGCTGGCTAGCGAGAGAAGAGGTACTGAAGATTCCTTTTATAACTTTAAATTAAGATTTATATTTAACTTATACTTATCGAATTTAATTACTTTTTTGTCATTCAATTATTTTATCAGAAACGTTTATCAATTGCAACAAGTGGAGATGAAAGTGCTAGTCCACCTATTCCTCGTTCAGCCACACAATCTCCAAATCATGAGCCTCATACTGCGAATACAGGGTCTCTTGGTTCAGATAAAGGACCTGAAAAAGAGAAGGAAAAAGTAATAGTTGTAAAGGTAATGATATTAACATTAAGTACAATGAATTATTTGCTATAAATTAAGGGTGGCCAATTTCATTATATATATATATGATCGACTATTTTTCTTAAAACTGCTATATATTTCTGCTATAAATTACTTTTAATGTAAAATTTAATTTTTAGAAAATGGAACCAACACCAACAGCAGATTTGGATAGAACTAATGACAAAGTATATGATTGTACTACTAGCGTAGTTCGGGCAGTAATGTCTCTATCGCAAGGTAAGTTTCTTGTACAAATATAAAATGTATAATCACAAAGTGTTGTTGTATATTGTACGCATATACAAATTATTACAAACTTATAAATAAATTCTAAATTACAGGCGTTCAACAGAGCAAAGCCGATCAGTATTTAGAATTAGTAAGAAGAGTAGGCATGGAATTAAGGGCTTTACTCTCCTCTGTTGATGCTCTTGTAGAAATATTACCTATATCCGCGCACAGAGAAGTAGAAATGGCACATAAGGTTTTAAGTAAAGATATGGCTGAGCTTGTAACGGCTATGAAATTAGCACAAAATTATAGTGCTACCACGTTAGATGCAGAATATCGAAAGTAAGTTTTTGTAAAATTATAATTTTGTTTAAGATAATAAAAATATATTCAATATAATGATGATTTTTATTAATGTTGTTATTGTATTCGTTAGGGGAATGCTTTCTGCAGCTCATATTTTAGCAATGGATGCAAAGAACCTCTTAGATGTAATCGATTCTATTCGTATTCGATATCCATACGTGGATAATCAAATTTGTCAAAAGCAAAATGATCAGAATACATCACGAGACTCAACACCAGAACATTGCATTCGATCGAGTCAATCTGGTGAACATTTTTTAAGAAGAAGCCAGTCTAGTGAAAGACAAGCAACAACATTCAGACAAAGCCAAAGTGGAGATCTTCTACATCGAATGGGTCAATCAGTTGACCGTTCTTTGCAGGTAATTTTAATACATATTTATTTTATATTTTTTTGTGTCTATCATAATCCTGTAAATATATAAACATATATTGTCCATAACATGATTTTTTACATTTAATAGGGAAGTCAAACTGATATTAGCGGTGGAGCTAGTTTAGAGAGGAGGCATCACATCGTAACAAATAGTCTTGAACGTAATTCAACAAGTAGAAGACAAATGGCAACCAATAGCTTAGAAAGAAAAAGGCCATCATTATCTTGTAATATAGGTCCTATGAATAATTCCGTTAATCTCCCACCGATTGTACCAGTAACATGCAATTTGGTTCAGACAGTGGGACCTGTTATTCATCCGAGTCAGTCAGTCGCGATGGGTGTTAGTCAACAGTCAGTATTCACTGCTAATAAATCTTCAAATGAAACACCTGCCAGTGACAGCTAACAAGATGCCTTTCATTGAGGTGACTATCTTAAAAGAATTATTAATACTAGCATTTAAACTAAATTAGTGATATTCATATACACTGATTTCAGGGATACTTTGGAATACTACTTAGATCGTATGTAAATAGACGATAATGTATGAGTTACCTGTGTATGTCCCATGAATATATCGACAACAGGACATCTAGTATTTGTGCTTTTTAGCTCTTTTTAATATTTATATATACAGACACTTTGTCCAGGCGTACTTATAGATAGGACAGTATTCACCAGATATAGATGTAGTAAATTAGATAATTTAAGTCACAACTATAAAGAATCAACTCCAAAGTTTTAGTCTTAAAGTTACTATTTGTTATGGCAAATACGTGTATATATGAGGTGATGCAAAAGATACGTGTGCTCAATAAAAACTGCGATTATTCAAGAACACATAATAGATAAATCTGTAGCAAGTATATCTGCTCTGCTTTTTACAATTTTTTCTAAAGCTTGATAAAAACAAAACATAAGTGTTCAAATAATGTTGCAACATTGTTATTTGCATGGCTCATAGTTCAGATAATTGTTTGTCTTATTGCATCACCTCATTGGTAGTTGAATATTGCATATATCGTGCAAAGGTTTAGTTTTTCGTCAGACACAATGTTGCCACGTTGTTTTTAATAAAAGTTCATAATTTGATAGTCTATTTCCTACATATAGAAGTACTATGGGGAATAATTATAATATAAAAAATGGGACTGAACGTTATTTTTATTAGCAAATTATTTAACAATTCATACCAGTTTGCAACGTTTATACAAGATGTTTTATAAAAAGCAAATCTCGTTCTCCGACAGTAAGTCAGTTCCTACAAAATATTTTTAGGCAATATCATCCTTTCATAGAGATACTGTTAATAGCTTTTTATTGCGATTTGCAATAACATTTACATTGATGCTTTTTATAAAGCATCACCAAATATTCTACAAATAAATAGCCCTTCTTTTACACATATAACATATTCCTTCATTAAGTTCCTGGGAAATTCAAAATTTTATTTAGGCAGCATTCTTTAATGAATGTATTAATAAATAACATCAATAACGTCATACATACTCGTACACATCATATTATCATATTCGCACACGATAAAAAACTTTGAACTTTGTGCTACAATTTTTCTTATTTCAAAAGATAGTATTCATGGCTTTTAAACTTTGATGTGCCAAGGTGTACTTATGTACTCAAGACAGGTTCTTAAATTTGTAGTGCAAAGTCTTGTTATGCCATCTATTATCCCAGGAACCAGTAGTAATACGAGTATACTCGTATAATTATCAGTAATATAATTAATGGTACTGCTACTGTTTTGAGAGCATAAGACACTTTCTTAAATTATGTTAAATGTACATAAAATACTATACAAAATTGACTTCTTTTAATTCATTAAACAATATTGATGATATAATCAATATAACTTCTGAGATACGCATGTTTTGACTTGTAGCAATATATGTATATTTTTATCTTTATACTTAAAAAAAAAAACAGTTTAGTTTCGTTTATTAGAATTTTAACTTTAAATCACTAAATTTGAAAGTATCTAGTTATCAAAATTTAATTCAAATATGAGACCAATGTCCACCTCACGATTCTATATAAGATGCTTGTAAAATCATAGCAGTTAGGAATGCCCATGTTGTATAAAATAACTTCATTATTATATTATTATAGAAATAATAATAAATGCTTGTTCTATGTATAATTTTCATTTTTTGATTAATTCTCTTTTACACAGAGAAATGATTCAAATTATAATATTTTCTTGATTTTCACTTATTTTATCAAATATAAAAAAACATTTTTTTAACTTTATCTGTACTTTGCTCATTAACTTTACATGTGAGCTACAGTATACACAAATTAGTTAATATGTGATCATCTCTCTAATGCATAACACAATATTTAAAAAAATATCATGATAATTAATATTACAAAAGTGAAATGTTAAAAATTAAACGTCATAAACATTACAATTATGCTTTTTTAATCAAAGAGACTTGCTAAATGCTTTATTCTTCTAAATAATTGTAACCACTATGCAATTAATATATTAAAAGCAATACTTATATCATTTTAAAGTACTCTTTCTTAATAGTATAATATATATTGTAGATTTATTGTCTATTAAAAAGATGATGACATATAAGCTGATTTTGTGTTCTTACTAATCTATTTAAAATCTTCATGATGATACAGATATAGAAGAAAAAATAAAGATACCATCGAAATTGTTACCGTTATGCCAGTTAAATAGGAGATAAAAATATACAATATATAATCTTATTTCAGAGATATTTATAAATTTGTGTAAATGTAACTATGTATCATGATTGCAAGCAAAATAAACTACGCGTATGATTTCAGCATCATAAATGAGTAATATGAATTAAAACCTAATAATATCACTGCATAAATAAAATTTACATTGAATATGTGCTCGTTTTATCTTTTGTGATAATAGTCTTATAATTCATTAATTTGATACAGGTATATATATCTATGTATATACATTTATATATATATTTAATAAACTTTACAACTTACTATATCTTCTCAATATTATGAAAGCTGCATATTTATTTACCATGCTTTGAGCTATAATATTTAACACCTGTTTGCATAGAACATCTTGCATATTTAGTTAATAAACCATTCACATTCATTTTATTTGTTTCAAATTTCCTGTAATAATATTATTATAAAATAACTGTTTCTAATGTGTAAGTTGTATTAAAATTAAAATATTTCAAAATTATTTCCATACTAACGATATATATGGAGTTATTTCTTCAAGAGTCCACTTTTCTCTAACTTTAAATATTTCTTTAAGCCTATCATTGATATTTTTGGGTAAAGTCTCTTCTGGGAAAGATATCACTTCTTTTTGCATAATGCTCTTATTATAAATAATAATTGCAATTCCTCTTAAGTATTCCTCTTTGGGCACTATTTCTAAAATTGTTTTTAATAAAAAAAATTACAAGTAATTATTCAAAAACTGTGTTAGTATTTACTTACTTTCAGGTGCCCCCATTTTCCAAGATTCCATAAAGTCATTATATTTATTAATAGGTATAGCACTAAGAAAAACTTTAGCTAAAAGTTTACAAACTTTTTCTTCATTGTATCTACAAAGGATTTTTATGTTAGAAAAATTATATTTATAAAATTTAAAATGTATAAAATAATTACACATATCTATAAGTTTGTAATAGTACCTATAAAAAGGACTACCATCCTCTTTAACTTTTTCACTTAAACTTGTATATTTTTCAAATAGTGCATTAAAAATAGGTTCAGCAATAAGTTCTTTCAAAGAATCATATGTAACCTCTTTATCGACTTCATCTACTTCCCACGAGTAATCATTAAACAAATCTAACATATATGTTACATATCGTACCTCAGCTTCAAATGATATTAATCGAAGAAAACCTTAATAGCAAAATATAAAATATAATTTAGTAATTAACTATATTAACAAAATTTGTTAATAAATTTTATAGTTTTACAAAATTTCATGAAAAGTTACCATTTATCATTACTACTAAATGATCATTTAAAGCCTGTTTTATTTCATCCTCGCTAGCCTGAATCTCGTTTCTTAATTTATCCCAGTCATAAAGTGTCATTGAATCTATGTTTGATTCATATTCCTTACCATTGTAACAAGAAGGTTGAAGTATTGTTAATATTTTATCAACCCGAGGTTTGCATTCGTGTACCTAAACAATTTTCATTAATATTTACTGAAGCTTTAATTTAAGATAATATAATAAAACTGATTACAAAAATTATCTTAAATACCTCATAGTAAGTATGAAAAATTCCTGTTACACAACATCTTTTAATCACTCTACCTTGCTCTGCTGAGCTCTTGGTATCATCTGCTAACATTAAATCAGGTACCAATAATAAAGAATTTGATGTCTCTGCTTCTTTTATCTCATAGGTCTGATTTTCTGTACAAAGTACTGCGGATTCATTACTACTACCTTTAAAGGATAAACTTAAATCCCATAAAATTAATTATCTTACCAAATATCATTAAATAAGATATAATACAATATCCACAATTTAACTATATAAAAATATGAAATTTTTATGTAATATTTTTTAAAAATTAATTTGTTACCTATCTCCTTTATTAATTATTTCTAACAGTTGTTCATCAAGCTCAACCAATTTGATACCATGACCAGAAAAAAGATCTTCTGCAGGATATAATATCTGTGTTGTTCCATTAAGATCAGATTCATCTATGTCAGCAGAACGCAATGTCTCACGCACGTGTTCAACGTTACGTAGATAACTAAAGGATTTAAAATTTATTTACAATTATTTATTAATAACATCAAAGAAATTATTCTTAACTTTATACTAACTTTGTACATCCAGATTCGTTCATAATTCACAGTACAAATAAAGAATATCACTGCGTTTTTTACTTCTATTTGAATTCAAAAATGTTTATATTGATTTTTATTTGATTTTGTTTTATTTTGTTCTAATTTGACATTGCAAAGTAAAATTCTCCCGCGCCACTTCTTGACACTACTAATTTAAATATTAACAAGAAAAATCGCTACGTATCTCTAAATAAATAGTAAATCAATTTTTTGTAAGGCACGTATACACGAATCTAATCCTTTTTATTTTAATAGTTTAATTATTTTAATAATGTTTTCATTTATATGCACTTCTCTCTCTCTCTCTCAAACTAGATATTTTAAATACTATTATTTAATATATCTAGTAAATTCTTACTATATTATTTTTATTAGTATAACAACTTTTATTAGTAGTATGTTATTTAACTACTAGATGGTGCACAAAAGTCATTTGTAAAAAAATTGTCTTATGGAAGTGTCAACTCTATATGATTCTTTTTATGGTGTGATTTATTGAAGAGATTAAGTAGTTGGTGGCCATATTATTGCCTTCCCGTTGCTCTTATCAACGAACTGTGCTGTGATCGAATAGTCTGAATTTTAACAAATTGTGTTTTTATTACGGTACGTATTTATTTAAGGACTAATTATTCTCAATAACATTTTTATCAAAAAATCGACTAGTATATCATGATATACGTGATTTATCCGAATATGTTTTATCAAGATAAATCATGTCTAACAACTCAAGTATGTATTATTTCAATTATTTTTTTTTATTAATTTATATTGAATTATTCGATAATTTATCGACTGACACGCGACACTATTTCGATTATTATTATATATTTATAATAGTAATATATTATGATAAGAGAATCATAACCTTTCTAATGAAAAATGATGAGTAACGAATGTTTTCTGTATTATTATACATGTATAAATTACATATGATCTAGATATAGATGTAGGTAGTAATAAATTGTATTCAATTGCGTACAAAAGATCGTATTTATTTCAACAATAAAACTTCTTTTTATACATTATGTAGATCATTTTTCTTCCTTCTAACTGGTATTGTTTTGTTATTTTTAGGAAAATTATTTATCCAATAAAGAAATAACAATGTCAAACGATGTAAATATGCAATCTGATAAGGTATGTCATAGTTTAAATATTTAGCATGTTTATAATCATGCATGATAATACAATTGTAAAAAATATGTGAATATAAAGTGTATATTTATATGTGCATTAATATATGAACACGTATGTATGTGTATATATGTATATATATATTATGTATATCTACACATACAAATGTGTATCTTGGGCTGCTATGGGGGAAGAGGTTGAGATATCATTAATGCGTCTATTTGGAACACTGGAAAACACTGGTAAATGAAAGCTCTTAATTAATACAACTTTTCCTTTGAATTAAGCCCGATGAGGAAGAAATTGTCGATAAAGCTGAGGAAGAAGAGGGCAAATCATCTGTTGACCTGCATGCGGTACCTATCTCTGCAAATTAAACTTGCTACTTAAAAGCCTACCTTTCATGACTTATCCTATGTTTGCCACTGTATTAACTCCAGTTTGTATGATATAAAAATGTATAGTAGTGCAATTGTAACTTGTAAAAACTTCATACGGATATAAATGCAAAATTATATGAAGTCAAACAAACTTTTAGCAAGAAAGCGGCCCTGTTTATGGTGGCTGTGAAGGACCAAATGCAATGTATGTAAAATTGGTTAGCAGCGATGGTCATGAGTTTATTGTGAAACGAGAACATGCATTAACAAGTGGAACGATCAAGGCTATGCTTAGTGGCCCTGGTCAATTTGCAGAGAATGAAGCCAATGAAGTTAATTTTCGTGAAATTCCGTAAGTTTAATAAGTTTTCGACAAAGTCGATTATGTAAATATTTGTAACATAAGAATTTTATATTTTATTAATGTTTTCTTTATAGATCTCACGTACTTCAAAAAGTCTGTATGTATTTTACTTACAAAGTTCGTTATACGAATAGTAGCACAGAAATTCCAGAATTTCCAATTGCACCTGAAATTGCGCTAGAACTATTAATGGCTGGAAATTTTTTAGATTGTTAAATATAATACTAAACCTTGCAGTGCTTTATTTTTAAATGGCAAATTTCGTTTTTTCTATTACTATTATTTATCATTAAAGTGATTATACTTTTTTCTGAAAAAATTTAACACCTAAATAATAACATTAATGACAAAGTCTAACACTCAGGAGTCATAAACATTTTTGGTTAATAATAATATGATTTACTTCTACGAAAAAGACACAAGGTGCATCGAAAATTATCTACTTATGAATGATCAATGATTATATGTAATTTATTATGTAATTTTATATCAATATTCTGTTTAATTTTGTTAGAACTAGGGTTTTATGGAAGAAAAAAATATATTTGTTTTTTTTTGTCTAACATATTATTTGAAGACAACCAGAAATGTTTTAACGTTTAGTGATATAAATATTTAAATAGCAGAATGTATTTAAACATGCAATTCAACAGAAAAGTATTGTCTGTAAATAACGATATATTGCGGCAAAAAAATACGATGGATCAAATAATTTGCATTGTTTGTAATTTTTATTGCGGATCTAAGAGAGAGAGAGAAAGAGATAGAAATAATTAGGCAGATTCTCAAATCACAGAATTCTCATCATTTATTACATTCTGTATAGTAACAAATTATATTTTTTGTTAAATATAAGTAAACTATTTATTCTTGGACTAAAATATATTAAACAGCGATAAGAACATCCTACAGTTTTATCAGAAAGTTTATCTTACTTTGTTTTTAAATGACAATGTCGAAATTCTAGATTAAGTTAAAAAATGATTTTTATAGAAAATAAGTTAGCTATTATATGCAAATGTGTTAAATCTTATTTTGTCTAATAGAAAATCAAATATTGTTTTTGACATCTATATACAAAAAATATACGGAAATCTAAGATAAATGAAACAGCTAAGTGCATTAAAATAGTATGTTAATGTTGGTGCATAATTATTTATAAGTACTTCATAATAATTGTGTAAAAACATGTGTTAAAGCATAGAACTATAGAGATACTAAATTTTCACTTTCTTACATTTTAACATCTTTTATTTGCATAGAAATGTGAACACCAATGATCATGATTCATATAATTAAACTGTGGACTTTAATTTTACAATCTAATTTTTTTGTAATTATTTATTAACTTTATTTATTATTAATTTTTTTTTAAGTAAATGCAAGCACAAATATACTTTGTTAACACGTTAACTGCCGTGAGGTCACCAGTGACCTCAACAAGACTGATAGTAAAAGTACATAATTAGAGTAAATATCGATTCTGATAAATTTTTAAATAATATCATTGTTTTTATAAGGATTTGAAGAAACTATGACATACAGAGCATGCAAAAATAATTTTTTTATTACAAGGAAAATTAGGAGTTACTTGTTTCTATAACACAATTAAATTTACAACATAAATACTTGTTGAAAACTATCCATTTTCAGATTCTTGCAAACAAAGATAAAATTTCAAAGAAAATAAAAAATATAAAAAAATCCGTTGGAGGTTCTTCAAAGGGGATTATGACTATTATAAACTGAGTAAATATAATATATTTTTTCATGAAACTTGGTTCCTTTGGTCTTTGTATATGTCCTCTGCACATAGAAGAATCAATCTTCACGGTCAGGAATTATTCGTTGCTATAAATTTCTCAATTTTATCGGTATTTAGAAGGAACTAATAATCATAAAATGGTCTACAACGCCTCGACGGTCACCGGTAACCTCACCATAAAAAATAGATAAAACACAATAATACAACGTCGTTTATCAGTTGTAAAAAGATATCAACAAAATATGCATCCTATAATAGAAAAAAAGTGTAGGCGTGGTAGAAAAGTCACGTAAAAAGTGCTGGCAGTCAACGTGTTAATCTCAATTAAAATAAGTAACTTAAAAATGAACAACTATTATTCAGCTATATTCAAGACTATATATTAATGTTTGTAACAAATTTTAAATATCTTATATTATGCAGTAATTAGTATCAGATTATAAAGTGGACTTATTTCCAGTTGTAACGTTACTTTTCGTTACATTATCTATACATTGTTTACGAACGTGAAGATTTTCATTCTTTTTCAAATCTTTTTCTAGATCTTTAAACTTTGCTTCTAATCGCTTAGAATACGATTCTAGCTTATAAGCTGCTTGCTCTAATTTATTGACACTGTCATCAATTTGATCAATATTCTCCAATATAGGCCGTAAATTTTTATATTTTTCATTTAAAGAATCCAATGATATTGAAACGTTTGACGATATTGTCTTTAATTCTGTATACTTAGCAATAGTCTCTTTATTTAGCCGTTCCAGTAAACGATAATCAGCATGAGTAGCGGTGAGTTCTTCTTGTAAATACTCACCAGTTTTTTGAAACATTGTATTAGCTAAACGACTTAAATTTGGATCATGAGGATCAAGAGCTTCAAAACTACTGGTACTAGTTGAAAGTGTTGTACCACGTTTCGGCGATTCACATCTAGAATTTCCATCTGTCATTGAGCTTTCCATCTGTGCACACACAGATTGTGTCATTTCTTTTGACGGTTTATTTATTGTTGTCATTTTGATTATTTTGTTTATATTTCGTATCACTTGGAATGAAACTTGTTAAATTAACAGCCAACTGTAATTTCGATGAATACTTTGTTCTAACAAAAGTGAAAAATATTTTTTAATGTTAAAATCAAATAGACACTTCGATATTAATTCTTTTCCTAACCTCAATTGTGTCACATCGAGAGAGAAACATTTATCTGTACTCGTACATTACAATCTGACGCAATTTACACGTCAAGCTAATGCTATATAATAATTACTATTTATAACAGTCGATTTATTGTACTTTTTGTATTTATTTATTTGTTGTATTTACATCGGGTTAACTACGCGAATATTTCTGAAAAACAACTCAATTTATAGTTGACGATAAAATCAACTATTGTTAACTAGTTATTATTTTTATTAAAAATTTGCAATATTATTTAAAAATAAAGAATAATAACAGTGTAACTTTATCGAACAATGAAAATTCTCTAAATTAATTCGTATTTTTAAGTAATATAGGTTGTTTCACTCTAATTAACATGAATAGCAATATATACATCGAGCAAAAAATGTCGATGTGTATTGATTTGTAATATATATATGTATCCATAACTTCGGTTTAATCTAGAGCAATTTAATTCGAAATTTGTTGAAAAGGATCTTAAATAATTGTAATATATCCTGAAAATGTGAATGCCACGTATAACATTAGAAGAAAATTCTTGATCTTTTTCTGAATAATTGCAAATCTGCCATTTACTTAAAATATCCAATCAAATCGAAGTAATAAAAATGACATTTTAAATTTTAAATCTGATTGGTCGGACTTCTGTAATATTTTATTTCGTTTTAGTAAGAACGACAATAAAAGACCAATAGATAATAAGGAAAGTTACATAGGTATTTTATTTGAAAAATATTATTGGAATGTTTGGAGAGAGAGAGAGAAAAAATACATAAAGGTTGATACGCGTAGTCCCGACACAAGAAAACAGGACTGAAGGTTGCTTTCTTGAAGAAATAGTGGAAACACTCCTAGTGGCGGCGCGCCGCTGGAATATAGTGTTGCGGTTTTTCTTGTGCGGAAATGTGAACATTTTTGGAGTACAAGGGGAAATTCAAAGGCGATTAGCGTGTGCCGTTGGTCGACGGTGAAAAGGGTCAGAAGGTAGGTTGAATTCAATGATAGTTTCTGTCAAAAAATCATTTAAACAGAGATGACACTCGTACTTTGAAGCGTTATACATATACGATACCGTATCTCTACAGGCCTGCCAGTTGCGACATGGCGGGTTTTCGAGAAGAGGATAAAGCACTCTTCCCGATCCAAAGCATATCCTCGATCGTCCAGATCTTCCAAAATCAGCTGGAAAATAGCTCTGAGCCAGACCTCGCGCTACTTTCAATCCTCGTCGGTGCTGTTGAGAATTCCCTAACCTGTAACCGGACATTTACGCCGCAGGAGAACACTGTTTACGACGAGCCTAAATTGCCGGCCGTCGAGTATCATATAGCTGAAGCGTTATATACAAAGTTTCATGCTGTTATCAAAGGAGCTGTCGATTTAACAGTTTACGACACCAAATATGCTACGAGAGAGCTTATCAAGAAAGTTTCGGACGTTATATGGAACTCCTTAACGAGAAGCTACTACAAAGATCGAGCTCATCTACAGAGTCTCTACAGTTATCTTACTGCTAACAAATTAGATTGTTTTGGAGTGGCTTATGCAGTAGTTGCAGGGTGTCAGGTGTTAGGATTTAAAGATGTTCATCTTGCCATGTCAGAGGACCATGCATGGGTTGTATATGGAGAGCATGGTTCTGAAACTGCAGAGGTTACATGGCACGGTATGTTTTATTTGTATTATAATTCTATTTTCGTAGAAAGATTTATTGTCCTGTCATAATAGTATTTCATTTAAATGTTGTCTGAGCTCAGTTCAAAGAACTGAATAATAGAAATAGATCAATTGGTTTAATGTGTGTGGTGCAAATTATTCTAAGAATGCCCACATCCAATTGTTCAAGCATGCTACTTTCAATATTAGGGAAGGGAAACGAGGATAAACGTGGGCAACCCGTTGAACCTGGTGTAGCTTCTCGATCGTGGTTGTATGTAAATGGTCAGGCAGTTGTATGTTCTCGTGCTATGGAAGTTGCCACAATAGTATCTGCTATAAATCCTAGTCTAAGTGCGACAGCTGATGCAGCAGAAGTAGCATTGCTCCAACAAGAATTATTATGGTTACTCTATGATTTGGGTCATCTTGCAAAATATCCTATGGCGCTTGGCAATTTGGGTGATTTAGAAGAGGCAGCACCAACGCCAGGAAGACCCCCAGCAATAGATTTATTTCAGGTTGGTTTCAAATTTCTCCTAACAAATTTTTTAATAAAACATGCAAGAGGAAATATCATCGAATTTCATTATTATAGGAAGCCGTAAGATGTGCCAGAAAGTATTATGGTAATGCACACGTTTATCCATATACTTATCAAGGTGGATATCTCTATAGACATGGATTACATGCTAATGCTCTAGCGTCTTGGTCTGATGCTGCAGACGTATTGAGAAAGTAAGTTTTTATTTAGACGGTTTCCTTCAGAAATATATACATACACACACATATATACAGATATCTATATATATTACATTTAAAATAGTTTCTCTTGTTCTCTAGACACTTTTTTAATGTTAATTGATGTGCGACAGATACGACTATTCGCGGGACGACGGAGAAATATATAAGGAATTATTGGAAATCGCCAACGAATTAATACCTCACACGGTAAGGGCCGACGAGCGACTGTTACGACAGCCACGATGTTTCGTCTACCTTCTAAGATTTTACGACGGTATTTGTCAATGGGAGGAAGGGGCAAATACTCCTGTTCTGCACATAGGTTGGGCACGACCATTAGTGAATACAATTTCTAAATTCGATGCTTCGATTCGTGCTCAGGTTGTCATTGAGTGTTACGATATGGAAACAAAGCAAGAGGAAGAGAAGATGCAAAAGAGAGAAACCAGTCCCGATGAGACTCTTAACAATAATAATAATAATTATTGTAAAACGAAGGAGAGAGGTAGTGCTGCACGCGATTTAATCAAAAGTTTAGAGTCTAAAGTACCGGCCAATCCAGCACCGATGCATCCCAGTATTCAAGCATTGACAGCTGCTTGCAGTGAAAAAATCCTCAATAGAGATTATTTACTGCAAGGTGGTGGCGAACCTTTCGTCGCACCTCCTGAAGATGCCTTACCGCCAGCACCATCAACATCTCAGGAAAGTCTAGATCCCGAAGAGGAGGTAGATTCGGAAAACGAAAGGCCAAGAATAACGTTGTACAGTCAGAAAATGAAGGGCCTCAAGGATCTTCTGTTAGCTGAGAAATTAAACACGCATGCTATTTCGTTGCAATTAACCGCACAAAGTCAGGTACAAATAGGTAAGAAGTCACGCGGTAGCGACGAGGTAGGAGTCAACCAACGTCCCAAAAGGACGCGACGGGACTAGTATAAGATCTTTGACCACCGTTTTGGTTTGGTTAAGTATTGAACAACACGTTAACTCCGTTCTATATTTCGTCTTTTATGAACGACGAAGAATAACGGGAAACGTGATTAAAAATACATAACGGTGGTCTATACTTGCCGGCGAAATGAATGAAAGAAAGAAAAAAAAAAGAAGAAACAGAAATTAGAAGGAAAAAGTCTTCGCCCTAATAGTTTCCTTTTTTTTTTTTTTTTTTTTTTTTAATGAATTCTCGAAGTGTTGAAAACCCTTCCTCGAAGATCTTGAGTAGTTTCTCGAATGAGAAAAATCGTAATGATTTCTCCGTGGTTGGCTTTTGAACATTCTCTCATTTAAACTTCGAGACGATGGGAACTTTGTCGTTTTAGAGATAGGTATAGTAGATATGAACAAAATTTATAGAAAAGTACAAAAAAGTTCTCCCCCATCCCACCCTTTTTATTTAAGTTAAATACCAATAATCGCGGGTACTTGAGTATTTGAGTCTTCGTGAAAAGAAAAGAAAAAAAAGAGATAAAAACGAAGGTATTTTACACGCCTTAGACGCGTGTATTCTTTCATTCTTCCACGGTGTTAGAAAAAAAAAGTAAAAGTAAAAAAGAACAAAACAAAAAGAAAAGAAAAATAAGAAATAGAAATCTTTCCTTATTGCACGGTGAAGAAAAAGAAGAAAAAAAAGAATTAATCGAATATCGTACCTAATCCTATTATTATAGGAAATTCAGATTTTTTCCTTCAGTACGATTATTTATTCTATTAACGACATTATGATTTATCGATGCGCGAATCGATCGATATTCGGTATTCGTCGTTTCTTATATGTCTAACTTTCTTGTTGCACTCTTATTTATTGATTCACGTTTTTTCTATTGAAGCTATTGCACTATGAATGATTACAATTGACAAGTTGTCGTTAATGTTTTTTAAATAGTAGTTGAAACTTTTGTTAGAATTACGCTTCTATGGTCTAGTAAGAGAAACCACACATTCCACTCTGTACGTGGTGCAAACTAATTAAGTTTTACCTAAGGTATTTTAAGCATAAAATGCTCGCTTATTTTTATAACTATTTATTTTCAGAAGTAATTATAAGTACCTATTCGTAGTACTCCGTTTGGCTATTTTTCGATAGGGTAGGACGAACATAGATACGGTGCGCTATATCTACGGTTTGATCTATATTCGATTATTCGTATATTCGAAATATGTTTTAATTATGGAGAAATTTTAAATACTTGCGACAAAATTTCCACACATAAACGATGAATGATGATAATTTTTATTCTTAAAATCTTTACTCTTCGTCGTGTTTTATAAATTTGATATATGTATATATATATATACATATACACGCGCTCGTCGTCGCAAGTCAAATTAATATATTATCCGGCAGCTTATAGCAGCTGACGATTTTTATTATTAATTTAACGAATTATATTTTAAATCTTTTTAATTTTTTATTATTGATAATATTATTATTATTTTTATTATTGGTTTTCTTTGTTTTTATATCTATTGTGACATTATTGACTTTTCCGTAGTGCTAACGTCACACGTTTCTTTGTTTATTTTTTGTTTATTTTTTATTTTTTAATTTTATTTTTAACGCGTAATATTATGGTCATAGTGGCATGACCCGAATCATTTTATCGAACACAGTACCTTCCTAACAGTACTATATTATTAGTTTCTCCTATCCTAATTACCTCGAATCTTGATGGATATTGCGGATATCCAAGTACGTAATAAATAATCGCATCGACTTTGATGTTAAGAAAACGAAAATGAAGAAAGAAAGGTAAAAAAAAAGAAGTAAACGAAAAAGCAGAAATATGACTAAAGAATTATTTGACAATGTTTAGACAGGTTGTTGTAGAGTACGTTGTTGACAGGATGAATATAAATGGTTCGAGCAGATCGACGATCACTTAAATAATGAAAGGCGCTATCTTACTGTGATGCTGAATATATACTATATAAATATATATATATATAAATATGAATATATATATATATATATAATTATACAATTAATAATCGTAATAACTAACAGGCACCCTGACAATTGCAGAATTTGTTCTCTCACTTTCGTGGAGAAAAAAGGAAAATTCTCTGCGTCGTGCTGAATTATTAAAATGAAATAAGAAAAAATAAATAAATGAATAAATAATAACAACAGCAAACATGCTAATAATAAAAAAAAAATTAGAAATGATTACAATAACAATGTAATTATTGCGGAAACGTGAGATATCGATATTCGACGTGATATCAATTATGTCGTCCGTCGATCGTCTGCCGTGCTTGCCGCAGCTAAAATCGATCTTTTTGGGTGTATGTATATATACACATTTTTTTATATCTTTCTTTCGTTTTCTTTTTTCTTTCTCCAAATGAAAAATAGTATGTATACGTATATATGTATATATTTATCGTTCTTGGTGCATAAGTTAGGATCGTACCCTTTTAGCAGGCGACGCACGTCAGAATCAACGGCATGTTTTTTCTCTGACACTGTATCGATGCATATTTCTCCTAACGTTTATCGAAAGTTAACATATAAAAAAAAAAAAGAAGAAAAAAAGAAAGAAAAATTAAAAAAAAAATCACAATGGAAGTAACGTGCGTGTTACGAGTTAAAAAAAAGAATACATGCGTATAGTCATCGCACGCTCGTATATGTATATATATTTATATGGATGTTATACATTTACGAGAGAGTTGATCGCTTGTTTTCTTTCAATTTCTTCTTATCATCGTTTTTTATATATGTATATGTATATATGATTTACTTGGCAGATGCAAGTTCGATTTTTTCATTTCCCTATTTATCAGTAATTGAGAAAAACAAAAAAAAAAAGAAGAGAAGAAATATTGTTCGTTTTATCTAAACCATCAATGAATTATATTTTTTGATAAATCACATAAAATATTCTTCGTTTAATCGTAAAACTTCTTTCGTCGAAAAAAAAAGAAAAGAATGGGGAAAATAATAATAAATAAAGGTATAAAAAAATAGAAAATTAAGAGAACTTATGATAAACGAATTGTAAATCTTCTTTTCTGCGCCATTTACTAATGACGCGTATGCGTATCTAGTATTTTTTGTTTTTATTTTTATTTTCGTTTTCATTTTCATTTTTATTTTGATGATATAAAAAGAGCGATTTTTAAAGAAGACTACAGGGATTATTATGCATAATTATAGGAATAGTAAGAGAAGAATTATGGTGCAACAGAACAGTATTTTTATATTAGCGGGGGCGCGGATTTGTCCTCTTCTCAACTTATTATTGGTAATATTTGAACGTAGAGTCAGATGATTATTGCGCGACATTTTCTTATTGATCTACGTAGAATGGAGTTGTGCGTTAAAAAAATTATAAAATACAAAAGTAAAGAAAATTTGAAAAAGAAAAAAAGAAAAAATCGCTCGTGATGCGCGAATCAGTGCTGAATGATAATGATGATTATGATAATTATTATACCGATTATGATGATGAAAATGATGATTATGATGGTGATGATTATGATAATGATGATAATGGTGATGATGATTATGATGGTAGTAATGATGATGGTGATGATGATTATGATGACGGTGGTGGTAATGATGATTATGATGATTATATGATTATTTATTGATAAATTAATTCTTAAGAAAAGTTCGTAACACGATTCGTAAATGTTTATAAAACTATTATATGTATATTATCGAGCATTTCGATTACAGATGAATTAATATTATTCGCTGGCAAAACTCGAGGAAAGGAAGGATAAGAAGAAAGAGTGTTCTTGGTAATACGCGCACGAAGGATGGATTATTAATGAATACGATAAAATAGAAAAAGAAAGAAGAAGAAGAAAAAGAGATCTCCGATCATCGTCTTTTCGCTCTCTCAAAAGAAAAGAGAAAAGAAAAAATATTCACGGACAAATAATTCATTTTCCTGTAGTGCTTTTTGATTTTCGATTTTCGTTCGGAGAAAATATTAACAAAGCCTTCGAAAATGTGTTATTTGAAATTAAGGAAAACAAAATAATTACTAACATACGCAAAAAAAAAGAAACACATTATTTACATACACTACATTGTAAAACACACTAGTTTAATATCTATTTTTTTTTTCCTACTCCTCTCTTTCTCCCTCTCCTCTCTATATTTTTCACGTATCAATTTACTATCTTATTCCGTATGTATTTGCAATGTTATTACGATGAACAAGAGAAACCATTTTCTAATGTAAACCTTTTTCTAATCTTTATCCATGTTTATCCTGTATTGTTTAAACAATATACACTCACGATGCTATCTTGCCTTTAAGTTTTATCATGACTTCGAGTCATAGTTCGTAAGAGTAGGTTTTGCCATGTGCGCTAAAAAAAATAATTCAATAATTAAAAAGATACAAGTCCGAAAAAATGATTGTTCTCCATCCATCCTCCGTAGGAAGAAAAAAATGATAATAATATTAATAAAAATATATATAAAAGAACAATTGATATCGCACGATCGAGTATAATATCTGCTATCATAAATGAAATTTTACCTACCATGGTAGTGCCATAACAAAACGATTGTATACTTCGAATGCGTCTGTAATTGTTAATTGTACATACATACATATACGTATCGTACGAAATTTTCTCAGCAAAATAGTCTTTCGTTTTTTTCGTTCTGCAAACTATTCCAACACCTCCGCTATATTATTTTTTTAGCGCACAAGAGTATTAAGATTTATTTAACCCTCTATAACGCGCACTATGATTATCATATATCCGTATTATATTATATAGTTCTTTTTTTTTTCCTTTTTTTCACTGAGATTTTATTTTTTATAGTAAGTTTTTTGTAACATACGAAAATGCAACGAAACATTTCCGTAGCAATGAAACATACAATTATTAAAATTGACATCGATAATTTTATATATATAGAATATAAATAGTTTGCCAACGGTGCTCTTAAATAATTTGCATTTTTATTAGTTATAGAGGGTTAAATTAATATATCGAGCTGATCCATCTATCATTGTTATTTTGGATCATCGTGCTCGATCAGTCGACAATGAGCGATTTGGTATTATGCAATGTGCGTGATCTCGAGGACTTGGATAGATTTATGCATATGATTAAATAAATACAGAACAAAATAAGAAGAAAGATAGTTATCTCTAAGGCTTCCTACATAAGAAATCGTATCTCGTTATGTTTCTTAGCTATTATACTATATTTTTTCTTATTTAATTATAACTCTCAGTCAGCTCTTATCGAATTGTAAATGAAAAAGAAACGTTATGCTATTCCGACGTCGACAGAGCCTACGAATATTTTTGCTCCGAAAATTAAATATATATAAAGGAATGAAAAAAAAAATATATCCCAGTTCCAAGAGATATTCGCTGTCGACGATTATTATCTCTTAACGTAGACATTTAATAATCGATAAAAGATTATCGTCCACTTCCACGGAAATGTATTAACAAGATATATATATACATATATATATGTATGTATGTATGTATGTATATATTTGTGTATTTAAAAAAATGCTATTGTAGTAAAATTAAGTCCATAACACAACTATACGTATGATCTGACCATAACTTGGCAACGCATATAGATATGTAAAAAAAAAAAGCAGAAAATACGTAACAGACATACGCACACACATACACGTATTCAAACGATTTCGCATGTACTTAAAAAGAAAAAGAAGATAGTAAATGATTCTGTTAACGCCTTCGAACAGATTTATTTGAAATGTATCAAATATATTAGCGATACTTAAAGTATGAAGAACAAACGAAAAAAGAGGGTGTGCGAGATATTGATTCGAAAGAAAAATATTGAAATTTGTAAGTTTAAGAAAAAAATAAAAAAAAATTATACAGATATATATATAAATATATATATATATATTAGTTGAAGAACAGCAACGTTCAAAGCGTTACGAATAAATATCGAATTTGGTATTAATATTGGAAACAGTATTTTGCGTACTCACTAATAATCATATTAGACATAAATAATTCTCAAAAACATTTTTATATTTGACTTTTCGAGAATTGCAACATATATCTTCTATATTTTCAAAACCGAGGAGAAGAGATAAGAAAAAAGATAATAACAATAATAACGCGGGGACAAATGAAACGTCGTTGAATCGAAATATTTCGCAAGAATGACTTTTCTCCACTTTCTCTCTCTCTCTCTCTCTCTCTCTCTCTTTCTCTCTCTCTCTCTCTCTCTCTCTCTCTCTATCTTTCTATCTATCTCTCTCTCTTTCTCTCTTTATCTATCTCTCTCTCATTTCCTTTTCTTTCTCTTTCTTTCTATCGACGATTGTACGATCATTGATATAAATCAATAACTGTTATTTGTAAGAATGTCATTTAAAAATAAAAATATCAAAAGAGAGAAAAAAGAAAAAAGAAAGAGAGAAGAGTACACATTACTAATATGATATATTATACTACTCACTTCGATATTCCGTGTTGATAGACACGTACAGGACGAATCAGAAAAATGTAAACGCAACTATTGTTGATTGACAGAACAGTGAGTTTTAAAAGGCATGGTAGAAATGTCGTGTTTTTTTCTGTGGATTACAATAAACTATTTTATTCTAATTCTCCTGCGCTTATAATAACTGTTTACTTTTACCTTTTTATTGGCTATTTTCCTTCTATTTTTCTTCTTTTTTGTTCCTGCGAAAATAAACTCTTACAATTAGATATGTCCCAATGAGTATATTCCTCTAAAGTATTATGATATCTAGTGATCTTTTTTAGAAAAATGCAGAGAAAACTTAATTTGATTTTTAAGGGGACAGATTTTTGACTCATAAATTCACCTAATTTGCTCTAATCCTTTAACAAGGATGATAAATTTTTCAAAAATCTTTAATGGCTAGAAGGGTAAAATGATTATATCTATTATTCTAAGAGCCTTTTAATTTTTTTTACATCTATTTTTGGACTCAATAGTTTATCGGAAAATACATTTCAAAATTTCACATACAATAAAATGCAAATTCGATTTAAAAAAAATAATTATTAAATTTCCTTATAAAATTTATCTTATAAGATGTTCAATTTTTAAATCGCGGATTTTTATGCAATATTCTGAATTTTAAATATCTTCCTTAAAAAAACTCCAAAATAGTGACACTCATTGTCAGACGATCTGGCGGATTATTTAATAAGATAATTAACTAAATGATCGGTATTTATAAAATAGATTAAAGTAAACAAAGTGTAATTTATTATGAAATTGAATTAAAGAAGAAATAACAGGAAGTATTACATATAATTTTTAAAAATTGGATTACAATTGTTACGCTATTTATATATTATAAAAATAATGTGGTTTTTATATATATAAATATTTATATTAATATATAATATTATATCTTTAACAAATGATGTTAATATCAATTTTATTGTAATTGATCAATCAATGTAATTGAATCTCCCAAGTGTACATTTTTTCTAAAAATTCAATTTAAGTCAAGTACAATTGTTGCAAAAATATAAGTAAAATATAGATATAATAGTATAAATAATATAAAAATACTAAAAATTACTAAATACAATAATAAGCATATTTTTATATTCATAAATACGATGGAAATATTAATAGATACGTTCAGAAGATTTCAATCTTACAGAAGATAAAGGGCTTTAAGTAGCATTTTTTTTTAAATTGTGGTTGACTTTGCGTTTCTTGTTGTATCTGTATTTCTATTTCTGTTTTTGTTTTTCTTCTGGTTTCTATTTCTGTATCTGTTTCAATATTATTAATATTGAGCGTAGGTTTAGTAATATTCGTTTGATAAGAGAATTCATGAATTTTTATTTCACTTACTAATAGGAAAAACAATTTTGACTGTGTCTCATAGTATTTGAAGTCTAACTTTTTACTCACATTTAAAACGTATGTCAAAAAATCGAAAAATTGCAAATTTACGCGTGTATATTTTTTTTCATCGCAAAATAGAACAACAGTTTTTATGAGTTGAGTTCCTGTGCCTTTCCGCGTATAATCATTATGAACAAGGAATTTATTTAACAAAGCACAATTTCTTAATCTAACATTTTCGTCCACTCCAATAAAACCTACTATTTTCTTATCATAATCGGATATATTAATATTAGATTTTTGTAATTCTGTTTCGGTTAACCTTGTATAACGCAAATATGGTCGAAAGCACTTTAACGAACGATAGTAATATGCTTCAGCTACCCAAAAACATTTGTCACCATTTACGTTGCAATTCCTATTTTAAAAACAAATATTTCTTTTTAGAGTATAATTTTAACTAAAGAATAATTGACTTTAACAAACAATGCAAGTAAATCGAAACAAACAACAACAAAATATTAAAACTATAATACCGTGTAGCATTAAATATTTCTTTTTGTGGATCTTGAACTATTTTCCAGAATAGCAGATATAGAATAATATAAACCGCAAATGCAATAATAAGCGGATATATTAAGTAATAAGGAAAAGAAATATCAGACCAGTATAAATTGCAAGCAAACAAAGTAAAAAAACTTTGAAAAAAATAACTTGTAATCGTAAGATTACAGTATGTCGAATTCAATAAAGCAATAAAACCACTTGCAGCTAGTTCTTTGCAATACGGTTCATCTTCTTGTTTATAAGGTTGAATACAAAGAAGATTTTCCATGCTTATATCTTGTATTAAACACTTACTATCAACTGAATACACGAATATAAATATATTTATAATGTCTTTTTTTAAAAAATAAGATCATTAGTAGCTGTATATACTATTCTAATTCAATTTCTAACTGAAATCATGCTACATAAATATATCTATTTATAAGAAAGTCACGTCCTTTGATATTTGATAATAATAAATTCTCGATATTGTAATCGTTTATATCTCTCAATATATTCAATTAGGAAAATTTTGCAACGGAAAAAAACAAAATTATATAAAGTAAAGGATTAATTAACGACATTATATACAAACAAATTATTCAATAGCATATTATTTTATTTACATTATTATGATTAAATACATTGGATGTTAATTATAAATTTTGTATTTGTTACAGTTGTAGGTTACAGTTGTCAATTGAGTAGATTATGATTATTAATAATAAGTGAACGCAGATCGTTAATTTAAACAAAAATTATTATGAAACACTTATTTATTTTGTACGCTTTTTTCAGTGTTGTCATATGTATTAATTTAATTTTATTTTTTTTTTGTAAAATGACATTAAATGTCAAATAACATTAAAGATGTTTCTTGTTTAAGGAATCGTAGAAAACAAGTCAGTAACATTTATTTTCAATATCATATGCTTTTATCGTCAGAAAAAAAGTATATATCTGGAAAATAATTGCTATCGAATCAGTAAGGCTTCTTATTGTATACAGTGTGCGTTAAAAGAAGCAGGAAACYTGAATAGTTGTGTYAAATTTACCGATTCKTATAGTMACAGAATTGAATARTTTCAAAGGACGCATATTGTTATCGAAATCTCATTCTTTGAAATATCAATTTTTCGGTGTTTTTACAGTTACTAACATCTTATTTAATAGAATTAAATTTTTGTTTCTTATGCATAATTGTAGTCGAGTAAATTCTAAATTACTAGGATCGTTTAACACAATACGATCTCGAAATAACATTGAATCTCGAAATGTGAAATAAATAAAATTCAGCTTATAAGGCTTTTTTCTTTAATTTTTCTACGCTAAATCTTCAAAATAATTTCCGTTTATTTTGATATATTAATTTAACTGAAAAATAGCAGAATTTACAAATGATGTTTCGCTTAAGAATCATGAGCACATAAATTTAAGAAATTTGTCTTTTCGGCTTTCTGAAAATCTTCCCGATAGTGATAACGATGCGAATAATCCAATCTACTAGGACAAAATGAAATATTTTTCAGATAATCAATTTTATAATATAATGAATTTTAATTGTTCGCGACACATTAATCTATTCAGCAATTAAACAATCGTCTTTTTTATCTTCGCTAAGCCTTTACACAACGTATTCTGTGCGAATAGAAGCGCGGGATTCTGAAATTATATTTTTCTAATGCGTACTTACGAAATCATGTATATAAACTTTTTCGTATTATTTGACGTTTAATTAATTTACACTTCCGCAGGCTTATTAATAGCATACATCGGGTTTTTAATTTTCTAATATCCTTAAAACGGTGGATAAATTTCTGAATCTTCCAACGTGATTTTCTTAAGCTAATAAGTGAACAATATTACTGAATTTTACTTAAATTTATCTAATCAATTGTTTTCCTACTAACAGAACAAGAATATTTGGTAAATATTTAAGATAGATTAAAGTAAACAAAGTATAATTTATTAGGAAATTTAGTAATAGAAGAAATAATAGAAATATATAAAATGAAATATTAATAATGTAAATACACGTAAAAACGATAGATATGACTATTATTATTTTTTATATATGAATATATTATTTAAAAAAAAAAAAACAGTTTTGAATTTAAATATATATTATTAAAGTATTTGTCTACTTAGAATAATACATAAAATTTAAATAACAGAATTTTTTAACAATAAGATTTTTAGGCAATTCTAATATTATATAACAGTAAATATCAATATCGTTATCTTGAGCTAAATAAGGCGAAGAAATCCGTATTAATAGATTACTGAGTCTAATTTATATAATATTGTTTTTTTTTCAATAAATTATATATTCTTCCAAAACTTATGTTAAGTCAAAGACGGAGTAAAGATATTATAAAATTTAAATCACAAACACAAACACAAACAAAAAACTAACATTCTAAGTTAAAAATAAACAAGAAAAATGCTGTAAATAACCATATATAATAATAACTACTATTTCATAAAATACTATTCAAAGATTAAGGTATTTTATAAAATAATATAAAATTTAAAAATTTAAATGTCTTAAGAAGCGTCTTTTCTGTATTTGTGTTACACTTTTTGTTGACATTTGTTTGTTGATTTTAATACTATCTGTAGGTCTAGTAACTTGCGTTAGGTAGGAGAATTCATGCATTTTTACTTCCACTAATAATGGAAAAAAAATTTTTGACTGTGTTTCATAGTATTTGAAGCCTAATTTTTTACTTAAATTTATAGCGTTTGTCAGAAATTCGAAAAATTGCAAATTCACGCGTGTATATTTTTTTTCATCGCAAAATTGAAGAACAGTTTTAATGAGTTGAGTTCCTATGCCTTTCCGCGTATAATCATTATGAACAAGGAATTCATTTAACATAGCACAATTGTTAATTCTAACATTTTTATTCACTCCAATAAAGCCTACTATTTTCTTATCATAATCGGATAAATTAATATTAGATTTCTGTAATTCTTTTTCTGTTAACCATGTATAACGCAAATATGGTTGAAAGTTTTTTACAAAACGATAATGATATGCTTCAGCTACCCAAAAACATTTGTCACTCTTTGCGTTGCACTTCCTATTTTAAAAACAAATATTTCTTTTTTGAGCATAATTTTAACTAAATAATAATTTCCTTAAATAAGTAAAAGAAAATAAATCTAAACAAAAAACAAAAACAAAAAAATAATAAAAAAAATAATACCGTGCAGCATCAAATACTTCTTTTTGGGATTCTTGAACTATTTTCCAGAATAGTAGATACAGCATAATGTAGATTCCACATGTAATTATTAATGGATACATTAAGAAATACGGAAAAGAAGTACTCGACCAATATAACTGGCAAGAAGAAAGCGCGAGAAGAATTTGAAAACGATTTTTTGCAATTATAAAATTAGTGTATAACGGATTCAATAAAGTCATAAAAGTACTTCTAGCTAGTTCTTTGCAATACGGTTCATCTTCTCGTTTATAAAGTCGAATACAAAGAAGATTTTCCATGTTTATTTCCTATATTAAAATCTTCGTATCAGCTATATACACAACTGTAAATGTATTTATAATGCTTATTTAAACAAACAAATTTTATTTTTATATAACTTGTTTAACGCGTATTTTTATGATAAATAAGATTGATAGTAGCTGTATATATTATTCTAATTCAATTTCTAACTGAAACTATACTACATACATAGATCCATATATATATATATATGTATATATAGAGGGCATGTCATTCGATATAAGTAAATAATAAATTGTTTATATTTAAAATGTTTATGTATAGAATAAATACATTTTCAATTTTAAAAGTCTTGCAACGGAAGAAAACGATATTATTTCAAGAGAAAAATGAATTAATGATGTTTTTTGAATGTAAATAATTAAATAGCATTTTTTTAACTTCTAATAATATTACGATTAAACACTTTAGATGCTATTTATAATTTTCTTATCTGTTAAGTTAAACAAAAATTATTATGAAACAGTTATTTATTTTGTACGCTATTTTCAGTGGTGCCATATCTATTAATGTAATATAATTTTTTTTTGTAAAATGACATTAAGTGTCAAAAAACATTTAAGATGTTTCTTGTTTAAGGAATCGTAGAAAACAAGTCAGTAACATTTATTTTCAATATCATATGCTTTTATCGTCAGAAAAAAAGTATATATCTGGAAAATAATTGCTATCGAATCAGTTAGGCTTCTTATTCTACACAGTGTGCGTTAAAAGAAGCAGGAAACCTGAATAGTTGTGTTAAATTTACCGATTCTTATAGTAACAGAATTGAATAGTTTCAAAGGACGCATATTGTTATCGAAATCTCATTCTTTGAAATATCAATTTTTCGGTGTTTTTACAGTTACTAACATCTTATTTAATAGAATTAAATTTTTGTTTCTTATGCATAATTGTAGTCGAGTAAATTCTAAATTACTAGGATCGTTTAACACAATACGATCTCGAAATAACATTGAATCTCGAAATGTGAAATAAATAAAATTCAGCTTATAAGGCTTTTTTCTTTAATTTTTCTACGCTAAATCTTCAAAATAATTTCCGTTTATTTTGATATATTAATTTAACTGAAAAATAGCAGAATTTACAAATGATGTTTCGCTTAAGAATCATGAGCACATAAATTTAAGAAATTTGTCTTTTCGGCTTTCTGAAAATCTTCCCGATAGTGATAACGATGCGAATAATCCAATCTACTAGGACAAAATGAAATATTTTTCAGATAATCAATTTTATAATATAATGAATTTTAATTGTTCGCGACACATTAATCTATTCAGCAATTAAACAATCGTCTTTTTTATCTTCGCTAAGCCTTTACACAACGTATTCTGTGCGAATAGAAGCGCGGGATTCTGAAATTATATTTTTCTAATGCGTACTTACGAAATCATGTATATAAACTTTTTCGTATTATTTGACGTTTAATTAATTTACACTTCCGCAGGCTTATTAATAGCATACATCGGGTTTTTAATTTTCTAATATCCTTAAAACGGTGGATAAATTTCTGAATCTTCCAACGTGATTTTCTTAAGCTAATAAGTGAACAATATTACTGAATTTTACTTAAATTTATCTAATCAATTGTTTTCCTACTAACAGAACAAGAATATTTGGTAAATATTTAAGATAGATTAAAGTAAACAAAGTATAATTTATTATGAAATTACATTACAGAAGAAATAACAGGAACTATGAAATATATCATAATTTAAAAATATGAAATGACAATTGTTACGTTATGTATATTAAATTTTAATAGTACTATTAATGAATAATAAAATTTATCACTATGCATTTTTAACATAATAATAATAATTAATGCAGTTTTCTTAGGTTAAATAAGACGACTAAATCCATGTTTACATATCGATGAATATATATTATGGGTAAATAATTATTTTTGAAATATGTTATAATTTTATTTTCCAATTATAAATTATTTTTGATTATTCAAGTTAAGTCAAATATAAATGTTAGGCAAATAAATAAAATGTGAATATATAAAAGTATAAATAACAAAACACGGAAATTAACATTATAAGTTAAAAAATTCCTAAATAAATACTGTAAATTACTAGATTAAATTAAAAATATTGTTTATATTCGTATACACAAGAGTGAAATATTTATAAATGAAAAATGTAAATTTTGTGTAATTTTTAGTGCTTAAAATCAAGTCTTTTTTATTCGGGTGTTCGTGTTTCTGTTTGACTTTGTGAATGTGTTTTAATATGGAGTGTAGATTTAGCAAAATTTGTTAGGTATGAGTACTCATATATTTTTACTTTTCTTAACATTGGAAGAAAAGATTTTGGCTGTGAGTCGTAGTATTTAAAGCCCAATTTTTTACTCAAATTTATAGCGTATGTCAAAAAATCGAAAAATTGCAAATTTACGCGTGTATATTTTTTTTCATCGCAAAATAGAACAACAGTTTTTATGAGTTGAGTTCCTATGCCTTTCCGCGTATAATCATTATGAACAAGGAATTTATTTAACAAAGCACAATTTCTTAATCTAACATTTTTGTCCACTCCAATAAAACCTACTACTTTCTTATCATAATCGGATATATTAATATTAGATTTTTGTAATTCTGTTTCGGTTAACCATGTATAATGCAAATATGGTCGAAAGCACTTTATTGAACGATAGTGATATGCTTCAGCTACCCAAAAACATTTGTCACCATTTACGTTGCAATTCCTATTTTAAAAACAAATATTTCTTTTTAGAGTATAATTTTAACTAAAGAATAATTGACTTTAACRAACAAAGCAAATAAATTTTAAAATTATTATACCGTGTAGCATCAAATATTTCTTTTTGGAAATCTTGAACTATTTTCCAGAATAGCAGATATAGAATAATATAAACCGCAAATGCAATAATAAGCGGATACATTAAGTAATAAGGAAAATGAATATCAGACCAGTATAACTTGCTAGCAAACAATGCAAGAAGAATTTGAAAACGAAAACTTGTAATCATAAGATTAGAGTATATCGGATTCAATAAAGCCATAAGAGAACTTTTAGTTAGTTCCTTGCAATAAGGTTCATCTTCTTCTTTATAACGACGAATATAAATAAAATTATCCATGCTTATTTCTTATATTAAACACTTCGTATCAACTGAATACACGAATATAAATATATTAATATGTCTTTTTTTAAATAAAAAGTTTTTAATTTTAAATAATTTGTTTGAAGTCTTTTTTTTTAAATAAGATGATTAATAGATGTATACACACTATTCTAATTCAATTTCTAACTAAAACTATATTACATAGTTAGATCCATATATATATATATATGGAGGTCATGTCATTCCGTATACGTTAATAATAAATTGTTTATATTTAAAATAAATACATTTTCAAATTTGAAAATTTGGCAACGGAAAAAAGCGGTATTATTAAAATTGAAGGCTGACTTCTAAAGTATAGGATGAATTAATTAAATACATTTTTTAATACAAATTGTGTAATAGCATCTTATTTGGTTTGTGTTAATGTTACAATTAGATACATTTTAAATCATTTAAAAATTCTATAAGATCTACCAAAAAAGAAGGTAACCATCAAGATTTCTCTGAATTTTCATCCTCCTCGGGTTGGGCATCCAAATTTTTAGATGCCGACGAGTATTCAGAGGGCGTCTTCGAACAGATTTGTTTAAGAAGGAAGTAAATATCTTCCGGTGATATTTCCATCGCCAAAAGTTCTATTGAAATCCTAATATACGATGATAATATAATTATAGTTTAATATACGTTTTCTTTTTACTCAATTTGATCTCGATAAATTTACATATATATAAACAAAAAAAAAGAAATATAACACGAAATTTTACTTGTATAGGTTATACGAAATTGTTAAGAAATATATATTAAAAATATTACCGAAAAACACCAGGAGTCGCAGTAATTCCAGCTAAATCTGCGAGCGCAATTAATTCCGTTTGATGTGCCTGTGAGAACGTCATAATATTTACCAAACGGTGTAGCGATAAAGAATCATACGAATTTATTTTTGTTTACATACAATGCACATCACCAAAGAATACAGAAGTACATAGAAACTCACAAGTCCCCTTTTTTATCTACCTAGTTTCATTTTAGTTACTACCGGGACCACCAGTGAACAACAGTAGGTAAAATACTGTATACTTTGACAGTATTGTACAATCTTCACGTTAAATACATACTATCGCCTACTAGTGGTCCCAGTGGTAACAAGAATGATACTGGGTAGATAAAAAAGGGGACTTGTGAGTTTCTATATACTTCACCAGAAAAAAGTTGGCATAAAACCGCAACAACAGAAAAAAATGAAAAAATGAAAATATTTATCTATTGTTTAAACATTATGAACGATTAACTTATTACTTTTCACTACCTTATAGGTTGTTACTTTGGAAATCAACTTTAAATATAACCCCTGCAGGTATACCAACTTTACTTTCATTTTTTTCCAAGTGTACTTGCGCCTTGAATTTGTGGTTGCGCATGTGTATAACATATCTCCACTCATGACGTCGCAATTTCATAATTATTCAAAGTGTAGTAATTATTTTCAACTAATTAACGATAAATAAAAAATATTTGATAAAATAAAGTTGATCAAATAGTATGCAATTAGGAGCACTTATTTATTTTTTTCTGCTGTTAAGGATCCTGTTCAGCGTTCCTACGGTGGTAACACAACTAAATTTGAAATGATCTCGATAGATAAATCCAAATTTCGTAGTGTCTACCTTATCGATAGAAGTAAAGGTAATTCATTTTTGTAAGTTAATAAATTTTTAAATAGATAGCGTTGTATGCGACAGTACGATGTCAAGAATGATGAATGCACGACTTAGATAATAGATAATAATCATGGACGTTAGCAGCTGTCGATGGTGCATGTGAATTAACATAGAATTATTTTTCTGTAGTATAATTTGACAGATATTATATATATATATGCACATAATTGCAGTTTCTAAAGGCATTTAAATTATATGTTTATTATGTCTTAACAAATTTTCGTCCATCATTTGTATATGATCTTATATAAATTGTTTTTTAAAAGTTTTATGCCAAAAACGATTACAAACTTAATACAGGTTCTTTCAAGAATTAAAAATTAGAGTCATGAATATATTGTTATTTCTAAAAAGTTGAATTGTTATTATTTCGTATGATAGCAATTGGGTGAAAATGTGTTCTTTTAAATGGAGGTTACATTTATTCTTGTTATATGCAGTGATTTGGAGTAGTTGTGTGTTAGATTCATTTTGTTTAGAAGTGATATATGCAGTAAATGCTGGAGGTGAAGCGCATTCTGATAGTTATGGAATTCGTTATGCAAGAGACCCTTTAATGGGGAAAGTCGGTACTGCTTCAGACTATGGCAAGCAGTTACTCATTGGTCGTGTAAACAGCATAGATCAAATATTATATCAAACAGAGCGTTATCATCATAGTACTTTTGGATATGATATACCTATAAGCGAAGATGGAGAATATGTCATGATCCTAAAGTTTTGCGAAGTCTATTTTAATTCACCAAACATGAAAGTATGCCCAGGCTTTACTTTTTACATATTTATGACACAACTCTAAGTATAAGATATTTAATAATTAATGATTTAATTGTGTGCATTCATTTATGAGGTGTTCGATGTGGTATTGAATGGAGATCATACAGTAGTCACCGATTTGGACATTTTTGAAAGAGTGGGCAGAGGTATCGCACACGATGAATATATTCCATTTAAAGTGCAAGATGGAAAATTAATATACAATGATGAAGAATCTGATATATTAGCAGGAAAAATAAGAGTTGAATTTATAAAAGTAATATGCCTGTCTACCGTGTTAAAAATCTTTCAAAAGATAAATTTTAGTAAATATCCCTAACAAACATGTATTTTTTCTTTTAGGGTTATAGAGACAATCCTAAAATAAATGCAATTGCAGTTATTAAAGGAAAAGCAGAAGGTAAATTTTCATATAGATTTTTTTATGTCTATCAAAAAAAAGGGAAATGAAAATATAATTTTATTGCGACGTAATATGTTTCAGATGTTCCTCAATTAGGTCCAATTCCTCAAGAAGCTGAGGAATATCCCAATATACAGGAGGATGAAGAAGAATCAACAGTTCGAAGTAGGCATACGAGCGGACCTAGAACTCCAGACCCGTATTCCATTGATGATTCTTCTGTAATGTTACCTGTCTTTGTAGCGATAGGAGCTTTTATACCTCTTTTATTTTGTTTATGCAGATTGTAATTTGTCGATAAAAAATGTGCACAGAAACACAATGTACTTACTTAAGATTAATGATATTCTCAACTGCCTACGTTACTTTAATAATGTACAAAAGAATGTGTAAATGAATGGAAGCTAGCAGCACACGTTCCATTCCACTTTGCGTTATAACTTCAGATTTAAGATATAAATATTTATTACTAATTTATATAGATGAGCACACATACAGACGCACCTATACATTTTTTATTGTAAACAGAATTATTGATTTAATCAATAGATACACATGTTTTCAACGAAGATATGCATCTATGAAATTGCATATTATATTTTATATTTGTTTATTTTTACAAAAGGTGTAGAAAATAATTGTATAATTTGTTTACTTACTTACCTAATATACACACACACACAAACATGACACACAGAGCGTAATTGATAGCTTTAGCTATTGAAAAGCTTGTAGCGCATAGTCAATCAAATGCAAAACTAACATAAGTTAAACATAAATCAAGCCAAAACGAAGTTTGGTCGATAGCCCATTAAAAATATACCAAAGGAGAAATCTTTGATTTTTTGCAAAAGAGCAAATAAAGCTGTTACTATTACAACATTCGATTGTTATCATTTTCTCATTGGTCGTCAATTCATTCTTATTTAACATCCATTCGTTATTATTTTATCGTTTAAATAATCACCGTTTTATAATATACCGGAGAACAAAGTCCGGTGTTTGGTAAATTTCAGTATTATATAAGTAGATTATTGTCAATGCGCTATCGTAACAATAACTGATGATTACAATTTATCTGATGTTATCAGTTTCGATCATATTTTTAATCTCAAAATAGATGTTCGCACAAAATCATGATTATGAAGTAAGATTGTATATATGTATTTCTATGTCCATAAAACGTCTTCGATTTATTTATTTTTTTTTTTTTTTTTTATGGAAAAAAGGAAAAATTAAAGTGAAGGAAGGTTCTTATATCTCATTACAGTCGCTTTCTAAAGCAAACGCGCTTTCTCGACGATCGAGCATTAAGAGTCCCCCTGCGATCGTCGTCCAATCGCCATCACGGCAATCGGGATACACGTCGGTACAAGTGCCAACTTCCGCAAATTCACGGTACTGCAAAGTATCATTCGCTTATCAAACGGTGCTTTTAAAATGCCGTTGTATATCGATCATGCCGCGGACCGCGATCAACAAAAGGGGAAGACTTGCAACAAATTCAATTGGCCGTCGGGTCACTTCGAAGGATTTTGTAGGTGTGTTCAACACGTCTGTACGTATGCCTCGTACGTGAGCTTCATACGGTTCCTTAATGGGAATAAGCTCATTCATCCCATGAAACGGAAGATCACGTGACTGCCGATCGTCTAGGTCTTTGATGTATGGTCATCACTGGCAATTAGTTGTCAATTCAAGGCCGTACTTATGGCTTGGAAGACCCGACGTCATAGCCTCGAGTGCCACCGTATTATATTGTTCCCTACCTTGAGATAAAAAAAAAAAGAAATCTATTCTAATCAAATAGATTTCTTTCCCTGACGATATTTTTATGATCTTAATATTTTAAAAGTTATTCGAATCTCTCGATCACTCTACGTTAATATCTTTGTTATGATATTTTAAAATTCTTATTACACTTGTAGACTAATTATCGCGCTTCGAATCACGATATGTATAAAAGACGATGGGAATTTACGTTAAGATAGATAGGAAAAAACACAATTCTTATATTTTTGTCATCTATCTCAATTAAATAGTATGAATTTTTAATTTGTAATATTTCTTGTTTAAGATGAAGGAAAAATATTGATAAGTGAATGATACTTTTTACCTAACGAAAAATTTATTTTTCTGACTAAACGATGACTATTTTTGTATAACATTAAGGGGTGGACTTATGTATATATATATATATATATATATATATACATATGGTTGCGTGTCCATTAAGTGCGAACGTCAACTCGAATTCATGCATATACCAACAATCATCTCTCTCTCTTTCTCACTTTCTCTTTTCCTCTAAGGGGGAATGGTTTTATTAAAATCACAGACAGCAGAGATATGATAGGGAACACGATTGGTCAGAAATAAAATCTATAAGAGTTAAATACTTTCGTATAGTGTGGCAAATGTGCGTCTTACTATGCTGTTATTTGTTTACTTTTTTGTTTTAATCTGACAACAATCCTCATCGTTTGGAAAAAAATTTTTTATATTTTACTAATATCTTTAATATTTCAAATTATTCTTGTAATATCTGATAAGAATATCGCAACAAATTACGAAAGATAACAATAGTCCAACAGGAGACATACTTCGAAAGCATTTTCTATGAGAGAATGGTACGTCAATCTCAACTCGTTGGTCCAATTTGCTAATGCACTACGTTAATTGCCTAGTTAAAGTAGTTAGTTAAATTAGTGAGACCGACGAACTCTTGTAAAATCGTTAAAGTCGTTAAAATCATGAAAAAATCGAGGATCAATTTTTCATGATTTTAGTGATTACAAAATCAATCTTTGTATCTATGTGTGGATTCGAATTATAGATGAAAAAAGACAAACGGAAGTTTTGCATAATTAAAAATAAAATAAAGTAAACTAAAAAAAAAAATCGATATATGTATATAAGGAAATTTTTCATTTGAAATAAAAATAAAGAAAGGAACAAAATAATATATAGATGAATTTTGTCATTAACGATAAGTATTGATCCAAAGTTTAGTCTCTATCGATGGTAATCCACGGAATACCCTTTCTGCCAGATCATTATAGATTGAACAACTTAGTCTGATATGTGTGCATGTATGTATGCATTCGTTGACGCACGTATGTATATGTATATGTGTGTATATGCATAGATGTATATAGTATGGATAGAGTAGACATGATCGACAAAAAGAGAGAGAATGATCGAGCGAGTGATAAAGACACAAGGAATCGATCCCCCCTCGCATAAGAGTCGTTATAAAAGCAGCGGATGGTCAATCTCGACGTCTTATTGCTAACGTGACCATCAACCCGCAACAGAGAAGAGAATCACTTCGATCTTTCGAAGAGAAAGAAGTGTAAGAAAAAGAAGAAAGTTAAAAAAGAGATAAAATCGAAGAAAATGGTGCAAGTCACTGGAAGATATCAATACGTTTCCGGAGAAAATTTCGAGGAATATCTCCAAGCAATTGGACAATATGAAACGGCGAAACCTTTTTTGAACACTACACCGATCATTGAAATCTCTCAGAATGGAGACCAATGGGTTGTCGGTATTGAGAGTAATGGTAAAACTGCTGTAACAACTTTTAAGTTAGGAGAGGAATACGAAGAAAACATGCCATCTTTTAATGGTACTCTCAAGGTCGGTCTCATCTTCTTCATTTTCATCTATTGTTTTTTTTTTTGGTTTATTTCGATGTAGTTTGATAATCTTATATTTTTTTGTATCATTTGGAAAAGAATTACCAAATGGAAGAACTTATATTAGTGTTGTGTCGTAGTTATTTAAACTTGTGTACATATATATATATATATATGTATATTCCTTTATTTATTTTAAAGTAGTATAAATACATATAGAAAAAGATATAGTTCGTGTGATCTCTCTTAGGTTTTATTTATAACGCTGAAAATAAATGAAATAAACAATTAATAAATCGTCGAATTTATCTTTCAGAGTTTTACTACTCAAGATGGTGATGGATTTGTGACTGAAACTAAATTGGCTTCAGGAGTGAAAAGCATTCGAAATTATAAATTTACGGATACCCACATGACCGTTGTGAGTATTCTATTATAACATCTAATATACATATACAGTGAGTCAAAGTATTCATACCTGTTTCCACTGTAAATTTTAAGTAATTGATATCGCTTCATAATTCTTATGCACAGGATTATTAAATTTTTTAATTGATATAAATGTTATTGCAGAATAACATTTTATTTTTAGAAAAATATAATTTTATTAAAATGATAAAAACTTGGTATATATATACCAATGTACTATTGTATATCCTTTCTTTTTATTTTTTATTCTAATCCATCTAAAATTATGTGTGTATGAAATTATTAAATGAAATTTGAGACTAATGATAAGAATAAGATAAACAATAATCATTGTTATGACATTTTCAGCATTTAACGGAGAGTAATTCAGGAGTGAAAGCCACGCGTACATATAAAAGACTTTAAAATGTGTTATTTTAACAGTCTAGTTTGAATGAGACATAAAATAAATTTTTATTAACATAATTAATAAATAAAATCACTTCGTACAACTTTTATCGTCTTGTTTTATTTCTTCTTTTCTTTATTTAAAAATCCTATTAAATATCAATATTTTAACATTTTCTGAGCTTGAATCGAATATATGTAATCGATTGTTAACGTTAAATTAATTAATAAAAAAATTACTTTAACTATTATTATTTATTTGTTCAATTTTTTCCCTACTTTTCTAAATGAATTATTTTTCTTAATATTTTGCATTTCTTTAAATAAACTAGCGATTGTTCTAAAGTCTTGTTTAAAGTTTTATCGATCGATTTTGTTCTATATAGGATTTTTTATGTGTTGAAAAAGATCAATTGAAAAGGTAAATAATTTACTGATAAATGAATCAGTGTTGCATAATTTTATCAAACAATACTATTCTTTAGGTACCATCGTATGACAATAATGAAGAACATAATAATGATTGAAAGAAAAATAAAATATAAGGACATTATAACAACCAATAAAGTAAAAGAATAAATGTTTTACTTTATTAATCAAACACGATAAGTATTAATCTATCGATATAAGATACACCTGTTAATTCAATTATTCGAAAGTAAGCTATTAGATAAGTGAATTGATAAATGATGAAAATAAGAATTTATTATCTTATCTTAATTATAATAAATCTTTCTATACATAGTTATCAGTTTAAATATATTAAACTGGTTGATATTAATTACAATATAATTTAATTGAAAAGCGAAGTATTGAGATATGAAACTGATTGATTTTAATGAAATACTTATATAAGCCATTATAATGATTTCTTCATTTATCGATTTAAATATCTAGCTACTTAGTCAATATTAAATACAATTAAAAAATTATTAAACAATAATGTTTTATATGAAATGCGTTAAATGAGGACTGCAAAATTTTAAATGAATTTTGTCGCTTATTATGCATCATCTGAGAAACTTATGCAACACAAAATACGTTATTTACATTATAAGGAAGAAACTTGATACATTCTATAATAAAAATGCACTATTTTCCATTATATTCCTCATAAAATAATGATAAAATAATCGAAAACGATGCTAAACAGAATATTTTATAATTTAATTCAAGAAAAAGAAATCCTAGAAAAAATAAAAAAATGACGCAGCTCTTGTTAGATAATATTTTTTCATATATATGTATAATTTTTAGCTAAATTTGATATTTTAAAAATGTATATGATCATCGTGTATGTATTATTATATATGATTACTATAGTGTGTAAGTAATGAAAAGAATGTGAGTGAATGAATAAATTCTATTCCTAACTGTGAATCCGGATAAACATACATATTATTATTATTATTATTATTATTATACATTTCAATTTTTATCTAGTATATTCTTTTAAATAAGTATCTCTCAATATATATTTTATGAAATGCTGACGAATTATAAATTGGAATATTTTATTAGAGATATTGTAAAAATAAATTAAAAAACCGCAACAAAACAAAAAGTCTGTCTTCGTTTAATTTTTATAGATTTTCGCGCGACTGTTCTATCCAATTGAATTGCTTATATAAAAATTCAATTTTTTACGTTTTCAAACAACGTGTGCTAAGGAAATAAATTATCAAGGAAGGGTTAAGCTATTTGTTAAGCTTTATTATTACGTTAAAATTTATTGTTTTTATCAGACGAGTTTTTTACTTTAAAGTATTTTCTAGTATTAGAAGTTGAAAAATGCCGCCAAAGATTATACCGGATACAAAGTACAATAGGACACCTTGATTTAACTAGCGTAATCGGGGATAAATGATGCGGATAAATCAAGATCTATTATATATCTCGATTTGATTTGAACGTTTGTTAACAAACATAAGACAACGGATATCCAATAACTTCGGACGTCGGATAAACGCTTATCGATTAATTAAGGCTCTACTGTACTACAAAAACATACTGTAAATATGTTTGATGTACTATTGATTGTGAGTAGATATTTTATCACTGCATTAAGATTAGCGATACACATGTTGAACATTTGCAAATGAAAAGTTTAGCGTAAAATGTGTGAGCTTATGACAAAAATTTACACATCTCAGCGTTCTTAAAAAAAAATAAATAGATTTCTGAATAATTCAGAAGACACATATTTCGTTGAGACACTGCATACTTACTGTACTCAATTATATAGACATGCTATTAGAAAAACAAAAGAAAACACTGTTTTTTCGAACAAGTATTGATTTTTATTCGCTGACTTATATAGATTACTTTTTTCGACGAACCTCGTCTCCGTACGTTACAAAGAAATCGTATCATAAGATTTTACATCTAATCACGATGGTTATAGAATGTTCACACAGGGATCAAAAAAAAATTTTGGAATGATCTCGTAACATTCCACTCGATGATGATTACATTCTTTATAATTTGCGTATTTATTGAATACGTGTTTTATGTTAAAATGTAAGGGTATATAAAATATGTAATAAATTACAGTTGCATTATACGGTAAATCCTTAGTACACTAGGAATATTTGGTCTTTTGGTCGCCCTTTAAACACTTACATGGTTACTATAATGTCTTCAAACAAAAGTACTTACCATTTCTAATCAACGCACTCTATTCTTCTTCTGCTTCTTCTTCTTTTTTATTTGAAATTCTTGCTGATCATTTTTATTATCTTTTTTTTTCTCTCGTTTTTAATTTTTCAATGTAATATTCCCTTTGTTAAATATATTAAGAACATACTTAGGCAATATTTTCTCCAAGTACAACATGGTGGTAACGAATAATATCTTACACATACTAAGATAATCTAACGAGTCTAATATGGTACATGCAGGTGGGAAATTCTTCTGACACGATATTCAAAAGATTCTTCTTCTCCCTGATCTAGTAACTTTTTTTTTTTAAATATGTACGTTGGAATATTTTTCTCCTTATATTCGTATGTATATAAGCATATTTATAAGTTTGCTTGTGTTGTGTGTGTGTGTATATATACTTATATATATATATGAACTAAATGAAGGTTTTGAATATCGATGTAGTTGGTCCAAATAGGACAATGTTAATACTGCACTTAAGATCGATTATTATGCTCTTTCTAAATTGAGCTTAACGATTACAATATGAAAAGAAACCACATATATATTGAGAAAAAAAAAAATATGATCGAGCTTTTGGAATTTTGTCTTTAGATCCGATTTAGTCTCAATCTAACGAGACTTGGAAGATTATCACCATTAATTTCATCAATAGTAAATATAATAGTATAATTAGACTTCATATATATTTTTTTTTACTGATGATCTATCGTTTGGAAAAACCATTCGGTGAAGCGGCGAAGTTGTTGAGCAGCTGCATGACTTTCATCCTGCAAGCGTCGATTTTCATCTCTCAAACGACGAACTTCGTCTTCTAAAGAGAGACGACGTCGTGTTTCCCTAGCTACTCTCAATTCGAGAGTCGAGAGATGAGATTGCAAGTCGGAGACAGAATTTCTGTAAAAAAAATTTCAATAATATTATTAACGCGTTTTTTTCGAAATAGTTTTTTCATTATGATCACGATCATCTATACTCACGCAATGATATTACAGCCATCAATAATCCTATCGTCTGTCCATTCCTGAGGATGTTGTTTCGATGTTTTATTATTTGGATCTACATGATGATTCTGCCAACAATCTACATCGCCATCTACGTGCGCCTTCGTATCTTTAATGGAAGTTAAGTTGTTTATAGGCTTTGACATCGAATGTGGTGATTTTGTAACGCGCGGTGATAATCTGCGTTAATTGAAAATGTAAATATTAATTTGTTATTTTAATAACAAATAATTATTAATGATTTTAATTAGATTTCATTTTATATTAATGCTATGATTTATATTTAAGTCTAAAATGAATTAAGAGACGAATTTAATCGTACCTTTCCTCCTTGGATAATTTGTTTTCGCTTGGTGCTGGACTAGACGCCGTGCTAGCATTAGAGATAACAGTGGCTGGTCTAGCCATAGTCAAAATAACTTCCGAACCATTATTACCATTATCCTGTCCATTAGCAGGTAGAACGCTTAACGTAGAAGCACTGTTACCGCAAAGATTCTCTCTGGATCTACATCTGTTCTGAATTTCCAGCATATTGTTATTTATCTTATTGGAATTTTGATTAGCGCTCATAATGCTATTCGATATATTATTATTCGTTAGCTGACTATCATCAGCTATGTAATCAGGATTGATCAGTTTCATTAGATCTTCTTGTAATGTACTCGAAGTGAGATTAGCTGAATTTCGATGAGAATTTCTAACACCTGGTTTCGGACGAGGACTTTGATTTCTCGAGCTACCACTCGAAGGTGTTAAATTACCAGCTCTATGTTTGTTTGCTCTTCTTAATCTCGGTGAGATGCTTCCTGAACCATTAGATAGTTCGTCTTCACTGGGTAAAGTTGTCACTTCGGTAGAATTGCTTTCAGGAATCCTAACTTCTGGTGGAAGACTTACAGCAAAGTCCTTTGTCTGTCTATATTCGACATTGACCTTGTGTGGAACTGGTCGCTCAGACATAGTCGTTTTCAAACAAGTTACTTTCTCACCAACTTTAAATTCATGAGGCATTTCGTATCTAATTGGTTCTCGAATGTGATCGTTATTTTCGTTATTATTATGTTTTCTATCGTTGTTCTGTTGTATCACTTCCAAATCGTATTTGGTGATTTCTATATCGTATTTGCTGTTTCTTTTTTCATAGGAATCTTCTGAGTATTCGTAACCTGTCGTGGCACGTTTCTCATTACGTATATCGTTACGTATATCGTTACGTATATCGCTACGCGTTTCCTGATCAAACTTATTCGTGTTTCGGTCCGAAAATTTTTCTTCTTGTATCTCATACTTCGAGGTTCTATCCGGTTTACTTTCGTACTCGTATTTAGGACCTGTCTGATCGAATTCGTTGTATCGAATAAGATTATTGTTACTGGCAGATTTGGGAAGACTATAATTAGCGTTTTGAGCCAATGGTAAGGAATTGGAAGCACTAAGTTTTTGATGAGTAGAGTGATGCTGATAATCGTTCTTCAGGAGATCTCTTTGTGAGGCATAGAGATTCTCTTGTTTGATTTCGAACTTCTCTTTCTGTAACTTTACGTAATTCGACGTTACGTGATCTTGATTCCGATGAGCGTTATCCAAATGTCTTTGATAATTCTCGTGCCTCGCATTTTCTTGGATAACTTTAGCCGAAACGTAGCTACTTTCCTTGGCGTAGTGATCGTGATTATGATGTTTTGAATTGTCAGTAAATTGTTTGCTACTTGCATAATGACTTTCTTTCTCTTTCTTTTGTCCTGGTATTGCTTTGTTCGGAGTGTGAGCTTGATAATTCTGTCTTGCTGGTAATGGTGGTGGCGGTGTGCCATCCGTACGATGTACATTATTATCTTGATCCTGTGGTTCCCATAATTCGTACCTAAAAGGACATCAAATATGAAATAAAAAATTCGATAAAGATCTATTAATTATCTTCTTACGTTTTACTCACCAACGATCATCGGTACTGCTGTGTCCACTGCTACTGCTAGTCATTGTACCTTCTAATGGAAACCTGGGATCATTAAACGATCTCGAACTCGATCCAGTTCCGTATCCTGAACTATTGCTAGATCTAGGCGGACTAAAAGATCGATCGTATCGTTTTTGATGTGACATGGCAATTTGTTGAGTCGGCGTGTTGTCCGGGTTGGTTACGTTTTCATAATCACCTTCGTAATTGTTCGAAAGATGCTGACAATTTTGTAACGGGCACCCTCTATGTTTGCAAATAAAAAGCAAATTAATTTACTTCGTCCTCATGACATTTCAAGTTATTAGTACTTTTTTTGTTAAAAGATAAATTAACTAATCGTGATTGGCAAGACGAGAATGCTAAGAAACGTATTAATACGTGCGTGTACGTGTGTGTGTGTGTGTAAGTATTTTTAAATATTTAATATAGTCATTTATTAAAATGACTCAACATTTTTTCCTTTATTCTAATAAGATATGCTTATTTGTTTGAACAAGAAATTCTTTTTTATTTGATAAAAAAAGAAACATTGTGCGTTCCAAGTTCTAACGGTAAAGCAATTATTTGTCAAAATAATAACAAATTCTGTCCACTTCTTGAATAATTTTCGTAATAACAAAAAGGACAGAATTATTCGCGCGTTAAAGCAAATATAATAATAATAATATATTATTTATAATGAAACGAACACATTTTCAACGTGTTTCCAAAAAATGTACCTTCTGGGATTGCCTTCGTTCGTGGGTGGAATTACAGTGACAGTAACTTGAGCACTGGTTTTTAAAAGATCAATCATTTGATCATGGCTCAACGTTGATACAGCAACCTTACAAATTTCGACGAGTCTCGAGCCCTGTCGAAGACCAGCTTGCCATGAAAGTCCCATAGCTTCGACTTGAGTCACCACACCGTCTGGTTGTACGTGAAAACCTAATTGTCCGACGTTGTTTCTTTTGAGGGAAAGTTCAGATGCTGGTGCACCTTGCGTCACCGCTCGTAATCGTGCAACTATTTCCATCAATTCATCGCGTTCACCATAATCGCCGCGTACATGGATCGTTATGCATTCGCCTTGATGATAATACAATCTTAGGCTGCAAATTAATGCAAATTAATTAGTTCCAATATTATAATGGCCAATTTGAATTAGAGAATTAATTATTGGATTCGTTTAATAAATTGCACAATATTTTTGTCTAATTTAAAAATATTAATCCGAACTAAGAAAAGATAAATTAATCAGTTTATAATTTGTATTTTTTTCATTCAATTATTAAGACATTATGTTTAAAAAAAGATTATCATGTAATACTTTTATTTAAATTTAGTTAAGTTAATTCTTTCGATAAACTAATTTATCCAATTTAATCATATTATTTAAAATAATGTGAAATTTGTAATAACTTTTACTAGTATAATTATATTATATTATACAGAATATATAAATAAACATCATATTTTCGGATATGAATTAATAATTAATGTTTTGGTGTAAAATTAATTGTTTATTAAAAAATACCCACATATATGAGATTATATGATATTAAGAAAGTATTCAAATAAAAATATATTTAACGTTTCTACGATTTTCTCTGATAATGATAAAATTTGCGCCTGCAGTGCTATTAGAAAGTTTCAAGTAAACTCACCTATTGGTCTGAGCATGCCAGCCAAGAACGCTGACGCAAGGAGTCACAAAGACGATTTGTCGCGAATGTTCTTCGATCAGTACGATAGTATCAATGCTTATTCCAAGATAGCAATCGGTGTTTTGATTGCTATCTTCAAGAATGACCTGCCAACAAATCGCACCGCGCTGAGATGCATCACAAGATAATCTTGGTCTAACATTTGTCTTCTTTTTACTGCTGAAGGACAGCATCGCTGTTAAAAATAAAATTAAAAAAAGGAGAATAAGTAACAATTCTATTTAAAAAAAGTAATTATTAAATATTTTATGAAATATAAATATTTTATCGTATAAATATTTAATAGTATAAATATTTACATTTATTATCATATCATAAATGTGATATATAATATAAATATTTATAACAATTATTTTAATATAACATAAAACTTACAAAACTTTTGACCAGTGTCGACTACCGTCGCAGAAGAATAATTAGTTGCCAAATCTTTCAAATATTCCTGTCTCGTTCTTGTCGCCATTGTGGCAAACTTTTCTGATCTACAAAAAGACAAACGTTTTTGATTCGAGTTATTTAATAAGATCGAAAACGTTAGTTACTTACAATAAATTCTTGTATTACCTGTGTGCTGCATTCTCGGCATTAATTACTTTCGCAAGAATGAAATCCGCAAAAGCTTTCCCCTTTGTAAATGTCGCTCCTGGTGGAACAGGTGGTCCAAAAATAGGTACCTCTTTGCTTCTGGAAACAGCTACGCTATACTGCGTATTGTCCGTGCAAGGATTAATGGCTTTTACGACTATAAACACGTGCTGGAATTGTGAACGTATTCTTCGGGGACTGAACGGTAGAGCTCCCGGTTCCTGAGAACAACGTTGAAAGAATTAGAAACAGGAAAACTATATAGAAAAATAACAGTAATGAGAAAGAAAAAACAAAACAAGAAAGAACGGAAGAAAAAAGAGATAGTATAAATTATCGTACATAAATATCTCTGTATTGTAAAAAGTTATTATTGAAATCTGAAAAATATTTGTACATTAAAACCGATTTAACAGAAATATTAGTTAAGGTAGATGTAAAACAGTTAATTCAGAGGTTACCAATTAGAACAATTATATAAAACATATAATTACATTATATAATCTCTAATTATCATTTTCTATCAGTCTTTCACACACGGTAACATATATATTATAACTTTATTTTATATACTCTCTAATTATTTTCTTAAAAAAATAAAAAAGATGTAATTCTTGTAAGTTTTATATTTTATTCTCATTTGCAGACCAAACGTTGATTATTCACTGTGGTTTATATATTTAAACTCGGATATATAATATATTTCGTCACTATTGTTGATTTTAGATCTTTCTTTCTTTCTCTATTATTTCTTATTCTTACCTGGAAGACTATTGTCACTATGTCGTTCCCAATATGTCTCTTCCTTAACAGCTGCTGCCGGTTATTCGGTGTGAAGGGTAACATAGTCGACACGTGAAACGTAACTTCCGCTCCCCGATGAGTAGCAGCTACTGCATGAGTACCCGTTGAGTCTGTTCTAGTATCCAAACCAGCTTTGTAACCTTCGAATCCTCGCAGTCTTATTCTTTGGCCTATCATTATACATTAGCAATATTATATTCAATATGGATAGATTTATAATATAATTAATCTGGAGAGTTTTAATCTTCAAATAGAATACATATAATAACAAAATTACAACATATATATGTACAATGTAAATATAGTTTTTCTATAAATATTATATATATTACCGTTTATATACAGATTACTGTATAAAATCCGTTAATTTATGTGTGAAATAAGCATTGTTATAAAAAGAAAAGCAGACATTAAAGATGGATCAAATTTAAATCTCATTCTTTAACTACTCGCCTCTCGTGAATTCATATTTTACCTAGTTATTTCCTAATACAACTAGTTTAAGTGTATAGTAAAAATCTTTTTCTATGCTTTCCCTAAAACGCTCAGTTATTTCATGTAAGACCTAGCTTTTTTATGAATTTTCTGATATAAACACTAATACTACAATATGGATTTTTATGTTAACATTTATTTAATAATTAGTATAATTCTTTTTGTGTGTAAATATATAAAGAATGTATTTATTACAGCTTAAAGCAAGTAAGATGTTCTATTAGAGAGATCTCCTTTAAAGAACTCCTCTTTAAGGAATTATCATTCGATCGTCCGTTTAGTTTAGACAAATTCTTGGAAATCCAGCGACGACACCTGCGCTAGAGTAACTTCTTGCATCGTTCGAGTTTCGAACACGTAATCGACTTTTTCTCCCTACGATAGTGTCGCTTAATCGTTGAGGACTTTTCCAAGAATTTATGTGGGGCGTCGATTGTTCCTCATTTATTATCTTTTTATTTTTAAACCTCCTCATCGACATTTTGTTAAAGAAGAATTTAAAAATTTTAGGATATAAAGATTTATCGTTATTTTTTGCTCGTCTATGCAATCAAAAAACAATGATAAGATAATAAAACAGTCAACGGCCTAGCTATGTTGGATTATTAGTTCCCGATCGATCACTAAAATCAAGTAACGTGGGCATAGTACGTAACATGGATGGGGTGACTCCCATCCGGAAAAACAAGAGACAAAAACCGTGTACTTGTTGAGTCCAGAGAAGCGGTAACTTTTTGGTAATATTGAATAAGTATGTTAGAAGGTATTCGCAGAGAAGTGACTCGAACTCATAAAAGGGAGAGTAAGAAGACAACAAACATATAAAAATCAGACAAAATAATAAAATATAATAGATTATTCTTAAATGATTTTTGTTTAATAAATAATCGATTTATTAAAACTATAAACGAAAAAGAGAAAATATATTATGCTTACCGATTGTATCGAGAAATTCGAGAAATGCTGGTCCAGCATGCTGATTATTGTACATCTCTTCTTCCGTCCTTTGACCTGATCTACAGTAAAGCACGCCGACCTTGTATCTGCTAGAAAGACCCTGTTCATCCAATCTTGCAACAGCTTCTTCGGCGGCAGCGGTTCCAAGTCTGAGACAGCCTAATTGTACTTCCGGTGCGACTAACTCCAAAAGTTCTCTCGTTGGTACTCTACCTTGGAGCCTTATACCTAATGCTTCTTCAGGGACCGAACCACGTAAGGTTAATAGTTCTGACGTTCTTACGATTATTCGATATTGATTAACGTCTTTACGGATACTAATGGCCACTGGACCTAATTGTTCATCCATACCAAACCAATTTTGATGTTCTCGACCTACAAATTTGTAGGAAAACAAGAAATACATTAATTATATAACATATTGACAAGAAAATAAATAATACATATATGATAATGTTATTAAAAGTATAAGTTGCAATTATGTGAGAATATAAATAATACTATAATTTTTACATAAAAATAATATCTGTATACAAAGGCATTCATTATTATTAATTATATTAATAAAAATTATTTCAAGCGATTAAGCATTGAATTAATTACCTAAGAAGTATTTTCGATAGTAATGAGCACCCTCATCGACGCTTTCGATTGGAAGTGGCCGTTTTTGTACTGGACACGTGTGTTTCCATAATGTTTCACTTGGTAAAGGTTCCAAAACCGAGACACCATAGGATAACGCCGGCCTGTGAACTCCATTTACGTGTGGGCAACGAGTAAGGCCAACTTCACGTTCGCCTTCACCTCCAATCTCATTTCGGAAGAAAGGACACGATTCCAAAAGGTCGTTGCCTGTTAACCCAATAGATTTTATTGATTTTTATTTATTATAAAATTAATTAATATATAATTAATTAATATATATTATATGTATATAACATATACATATAAAATGAAAAGAGATATTTTCTCTTACCTTTTCCATCTCCAGCATCTTCTTCAGGAGTCTCGTCTGGAGTAGAAGCTCGTAAAGCGCTAGCAGCCGAAGCACCGGTTGCCGTGTTTCTTCTTCTCGCTAAAAGTATACCTCGTAGCTTAGCAGCGTAACCGAGATTAGCCGTGAGCGATTGGCAATCGTAATGAGCAAATGCTCGCCTACGATGTCGCTCTTCGACATCAGCCGATACGACTGGACTACCACAAGTTTCTTCCATAGCACGAGGTGATTTACCACCCCAAAATCTGTTCAACTTTAATCGTAATTTCGGACTGGAACCACCACCAGTTGGTCCACAGACCTCGTCAGTGTCCTGCGCCGACTGAGTATCTTGAACACGTCTCAGATAATCCACGTTTATTGGACTTCTTTGATCCGTCGGTCGAAAATCTTGTAGCATCGCAAGGATATTATCATTGACTGTGACTGTTTGGGCAGCTACTACGTCGATGCTACCTGTTCATAATAATCATACATGTACATTTCATTTAATAACTAATATATAATATTTCTACTATTTTTCTGAATAATTTGACATCAAATGTGTCATATACAAAATGTTCCAAAAGCAAACTTAACTTTTGGAATTTTTCTACATTTTATTTTTTTTTATTAATACTTTACTTTTTATATTTAAAATACATTTTTTAAATAGTTGGTGCTTAATACCATTAAATAAGAACAAGTTTTATGATGCCGTTTAATAATAAAGCTTTCATTATAAAAAAAATAAAAAGAGAAAAAAATTAATTTCTAATATCTTGGAATTCAGTTGTTCAGATACTTTTTACATATAAACTATGTTCTTTGTGAGAGGCAACAAAACAGATAAAAAAAAAGCAGAAAAATAAGAAGCAGTTGAAACTCACCATGAGATCCATATTCCCGTCTGAGGGGTGTCTCCGGGACCCGAGAGGCGGGATCAGGACTGTGAGGTAGTTCTAAACTTGAGTTGGATCTGTGAAGGGTTAGTCCACGACCCACGCGACTCACCGGCCCTCCACTGCCGCCGCTATTTATCGGCAGGCTCGCGATCATTTCGTCATTCTGTAAATAAAATTATAATTTAATTAATTAATAATTATTTCTTTATAATTTTACGTGAATAGATATAAATACATATATAAATGCAATAAAACCTAAATTAACTAACGTGATTGGTGGACAAACGATACGGATAAATCAAGGTCTCTATTGTATATCTCGACTTTACTCGAATATTTGTTAACAAATATAAGATAACGGGTAAACGAAACTTCGATAACAAAGAGCTCGGTTAATTGAGACACCGGATAAACCTGAACCGGTTAATCGAAATCCTATTGTATTTATGGCAGTGAATTTAAAAAATTGATTTTGATTTTTTATTATATAGTGTACTATTATTTATATTTATTATATGCTGTTAAAAAATAAATTTAAGAATTTATTTATTATTTATGTGATTTTATATGAACGTATATATATATATATATATATTTTTTTTTTTTACATATATAAGAATTTATTTATTATTTATGTGATTTTATATGAACGTATATTTGGATCTATATTCGATGTCAAATAAAATTATACGTAAATATAAATACGCACATGAAATATATATATTTTTTATTAATGTCATATTCATATTGCATTTAAAATCATTTATCATTAATATTTATATGTACATTGATCATTCATTAATTCCTGCTTAATGAAATATAAAATGCCTCTATTGACGATATCAATAATCTATATTCTTTCATTCGTAATAATTGTTAATAAAGTTTCCTCTTTCTACATTATATACGAAATAATGTAGAAGAAATATTCTATTATTTGCATAAGTAATTGATTATTAATATCAAGATAAGAATTTTTATTACTATTTCTTTTATTCATTTTCAAAGGTAACAATGATCGAACAATTAGAACTAGATCTTATAACTAAAAGCAAAATTAAGTGTTTTTAAATAAGCACAAAGCAGAACGGCTTATTAGTAACGTAGAACTCTTCTTCTTTTCTTTCTGAGTACGTCTACGTGTGTCACTCGATACGTCTCAAGGGTAACACGCACGTGAGTTTTTCATTCATAGGATATAATTTTTGTGTTGCTGCAGAAAAACATTTTTTCGGGGTTTCTTATTACGTTTGTTAAGTATAGTTTTATTTTGCTTATTGAAAACGAAAATCTAAATATTATATTATTTTATAAAAAATTACCTCTTTAATTATTCTTTTCCTTTCAATCGAACGATAAATGCTGTTCTTTATAAATTTTTCTCGATTAACAACACTTCACTGCAACAAGGTTGATCTTGTTTCTTTAAGAAATTCCTTACGATTATGTCAAAACTTAATTACAATAGATTAAATACGATCCGATAAAATGGTATGTCGACTTTAAATTATTATAAGAAATGCAATTACAAAATTGTCTGTACGTAACTTTTACGATCGAATGAGTCGAATAGGATGAATCATATTTGTTTCATTGATTCACACTCTCGTCGATGATCTAATAGCGATGTGTAGATCATACGTAGATAAAATCAATAGGTCGATCTAATGTATTTTACGATATTTTTTAAAACAAAAAAATGAAACATATGTGTCAGCAATTTAACATAAGAAAGTAACAGAAATAAAAAATATTGACTAGTCGGATATATTTCTTAGTTTGGTGTTACATTGATCTGTATTATATTATTATAAATTATTATAAACAGAAAAATATATATAAAATAACATGCAATATATTAATAAATGGATAAAAGAGAATTTGAAGTAATCAAAATTAAATGTTAATAATACCATATACCACATATGATTTAAAATGAAATATATCATATACTATCAGCCATTGATGACCTCTTTTTAAAATATTTAACAGATTAAGGATCAATAAACGTATTTAAGTTGGTCACCTTTTTTTTTATATCCCGAAAGAAAAAAAATAATTCCGACAAAAATACAAGATCTATGTGTTGGTATTCGAGATGGCGCCGTCTGGAACTCCGTTTCCAAGGGAAACGTTAATTAGCTTCGTTTCAGTGCCGCAACGAGAAGAACGTTTATTGTTGTCTTCTTTTATGCGAAATGACCGGTGGCTTATTCTCTCTCTCTCTCTCTTTCTCTCTCTTTATTTGTTGTATGGTTGTTAATGAACACACACGGATATACACATATATACACTTTTATTGTGCACCTGCTGTTTCCATTTCTCTCTCTTTTTCTCGACACATACAAAATGTTTGACCATTCGGTTAAAACCCCATACCGTTGGCCGCTTCGCCAAATGCGTCCACTGAATGGGAAACGGCCATTGTTAACTTCGAACCGGTATCCCGGGCCAGACACGCGTAATTAGTACGGCAATGCTGACGAATCAACAGTGCGTCGATTTGAAACGAGACACGTATGCCAATCCTCATGCTTAACAGTCCTAACACCGTATTTATAACACACTAACAATAAGACGTATATTTGTCTCTTATATATTTAATATTTGAATTTAATTTTTTTACAAATTATACGAATATATTTTTCCTCTTTCATTGTAAAAAATACTTTTTATTAAATTGAATGTTAATTTAAAATCTTCTTAATGGCAAATAATTAAGTTTCTAATGAAATTTATGAAACTAATTTATAAAAAAGAAAAAAGAAACTGAAAGAACCGAAAGAACAAAATAGAAAATCGAATCACGTTATTTAGCATACTCCAAGCGAATTCCAATAATGGGCAATAATGGACTTCGATCGATTCGAAATACGACAAGATCGAATGGGACCGTTTGGTTTGTCGAGAGGATCAGTCAACATAAAATTTCACCCTCTATAACGTCGTTCTGGTATTCTCGAAGAGGCGTACCAATCAACCAGTAAACGCGACGATGACGAAGAGGATGATCATGTATCGTCGTTGAATCGAACGACCGTTGGCGAAACGGCAAACTCGAAGAGGGATTGGGCCCTCGAAGGTATTTGGCACGAATGACCGTACCCAGAGCGCTCGTCGAGAAGCCTGTTGCACATTCCCTGCATTCCAGGCGTCATTTCGCTACAGACTGCGCTCGTTGCAACGTGACCCTTCAACGGAAGCTCACCCAAAGCTAACGCCGATGCCCTCTGATCTGACCCTTGCTTATGAACCCTTCGACCTTTAACCGTGATTATCATCGACTTGAATAGAATTTATCGGCTAGGTTTATTGTAGTACCTGGTTCAAATTTATGGTTGGGAACCGTTTATATAAAATTAAATTAAATTAAATGTATTCAATTGTTGTGAATTATTTTTAATGTGATAATATGTTATTGTTGTTTTTTTTTTAAAGTTACGATAAAATGTATTATAATACAATTAAAAATTATATTTATATATTTTGGTAAACCTTTTTTCGGTTAGAAAAAATATTTTTATATCATCTAAAGTAAAAAAATTAGAAAATATAAAAAATATATTAAAAACATTTTGAGTGAGTTTTTCTATTGAACAAAACAAAAAATAAGATATTGTCGCTAATTGTTTTTTAATTCCTGATCCAATTTTTTCGTAAAATAGAATTTCATGTAAGAATTTGTTTTTGGTATTATCATGAGTAGATACTAGAATACGTAAAAGCAAGAAAAAGATTGACAAGATTTAAATCTAACGCGTGTATGCACAAATATGTGGGTGAGAAAACGTTTCGTAAACATATACAGGGCCAAGTAGCGATGACCTGCATAATGCGGGTCTCGATTTCAAGGTGACGTGTAGTCAGTTGCACGTGTTTTATGAGGAAACCAACGCTCTTAAAGATTCTTTCGATTGCTTTGATGCGAGATGTAGAATATTGGTGATTCTTCACAGAATAAAGAGAGAGAGAGAGAGAGAGAAGTTCTATCAATTCTGGAAAAAGCTATTCTTAAGTTCTTATGACTTGTAATACTCAATAAAGTAGACAGAAAATTTTAACCGGTATGGATTTCAATAGCTTTAATAATCGATTACTGTGTAATCGAAATTGTTTTATATTTAAAATAAATTTGTAGTAAAAGAAAGATAATAGAAGATATTTAAAGATAAATAAATAAACATTTGACACGTGTTTAAGGCTAATTATTCTGTAATTAAAGTAGTTTCATTTCTAATTGTAAAACAAGCTCGTATAGGAAGAAAAATATATAATAAGCTATAAATAATATTTATAAAATATAAAACACATACTAGAAGTATGTGTACTCGACGTGAATTTAAAATCAGCGATTCTGTAATTTAAATGAATCGGAAATAAGTTCATATATCAAGAGCAAGATAATTAAATACAGATAATAATTGTTGACTCTAATAAGCTTTTGTAATAAGTTCTAAATGCGACGATGAATTTTCATAACCGAGAGATCGTTGATATTAATTGATTTATGATGCAGTAATATACGTTTTAAATTGCGTATATCGGGAACGAGGCAATGCAAATCGATGCTAATTATATTCTTTCAGATTGATGCTGCAATGAGAATTCTTCCCACGATAACTTCATTCAGGCATAACCGTTCACGGTATACATACTATGTGTTCCACATATCAAAAGTATCTCTTTGTTTGAAGGATCTTTCATGTAATTAAGAACATAACTAATCGATCTCTATCACTGATCTAAATTAACATTATCATAGTTGTATATAAGTCAATGAAAGTTTCTTCAAGTTTACGCAAACTGGAGACAATAACAATATTTAAACAAATATTACATTTTTACCTGTAATTATACAAAACGGACTAATGAGAGTTAAAAAAATTGCAAATATTTAATTTTATAATTTATTTTGATATCTGTGTGTGTGTGAAAATTATTTAGATTATAATATTACACATAATATATTTAAAAAAGTAAGTTCGCATTTAATTATAGATTTTGTAAAGTTTTCTATCCACGAAGTATGATAAAAAAGAAATAAAAATCCAAAACGATTGTATAATTATAAGAACCGAAAGGATGTTCTAAGTAAGTCTAAAATTTCAAATGCAATGACACGTAGAATCAGCATCTCGTTTTGTCATGATAAACGAAGACTAAGACGAAGACGAAGACGAAGACGACGACTAGCATAAGAACGCGTTTGTAAGGTGATAATGAAGAAACTTAAGAACCGATCCCACGGTCAAACTCGCGTTGACTCATCGACCATGATCTCCCAAGGCCGTTCGTGGCGCAAACCTGAGAGTCGTTTTACTTCGGCGGAAGGAAACGAGTTGAAACCTTGTAAACATTTGCTCCTTTATATCTTGGTTCCGTAATCCTTTCAATAATCCCACTAATGAGATTCCAAAACGATCGAGTACGTATAAATGTATGTATATGAACGGGTGTATATATTCGTATATGTATATAGATAAACGTATTTAAGCGTATATACATATATGTATTCGTATATATGTAAATATATATGCAGTTTTAAATCTATATAGATGGTTATTGTGTGCGTGTGTATGTGTGTATGCGTTTGTATGTAAATAACATAGAGGAAGTGTCGGGACGACATTTCGATCCTCGAGTTGCGCAACCAACAAGAAGAATTATGAGAATCACCATCCTGGATATTATGACTGGACACATTGAGTACTATCGAGATTGGCGTTTATGCGTTTTGTGACCGTCATCGTCTTTCTTCGCCATTTCTCACGCGGCGTGTTCCTCCTATAAGCATGGACAACCTCACTGGACAAGAATAAGATCCTTCTCACGGTTATACTAGTATAATAATTTTCAAATCATGCAGACTATTGCTAGATATATATATTGTACAAATAAATGAACTTTTAACTCAATTGTTACTTGCATACTTCATTTAAAGCTTTTATAAGGGTCTTTTTAAAAGGACGTTTGTAAGATGATAATAATAAATAACGATGAGTAAGATCTATAAGAATATATGTAACCGTGTCACACATTTTACAGAAAATAATAAAATAAAAAGATAATAAAAATAAACATGTGAAAATTTTTAAATAAATTTATAACGAATAGAATTGTGTGTCAAGGTTTACTAATAAATTTGTCTTTTTTTAATTAATAGAGGAATATACAATCAATTCTCGGCGATAGTAATTTTTGCTGACGTGATACATTACACGATGAGTAACTAATCAATTTTACAGTTAAAAAAAAATAATTTTCTTATCGAGTAGAGAACAATATCGTACGATATCGTGGTAAAAGTATATATATATAGTCATCAAAGTTTTATCCTCTTTCTATAGTTATCAGCTTAGGAAGATCGACGGTCCCTACAGTAGCAGAAGAAGTATATATTCTATGGTCTTTCGTTACGAGCGACAGCTTGAACGGGACGAGAATATCGAGGTGGCCGTTGGGGACGAAGAGGAACGAGTCTGAAATCCGGTCAGCCGTACATTTACTATCGCCACCGGAAGTCAGGCGTGTCGGAGAATCCAGTGGTTGCTTCTCGTTTCTGTATCTTCTCGAATCTTCTCTCGAATACCTTTACTATACACATCATTCTTATTCTTTAGCGATTGTTAGTTAATACTGATAACACTTTGTAATTAACCTGTTAACCGGGAAATAAACATTTGTTTAACTCGTTTTTCACATTGGGTAATTTATTTTTCATAATTATAAATAATATCATCATTCTATGACGAAAAATATCTCGTTGTGTCCATTGCAATAGTAATTCGTGTTTGACGAAATATTTCGTCATACCCAGTTAACAGGTTAAATATGCTTACGTAAAAAGTAATATAATATAACACAGCACCAACTTATAAATGTATTAATAATTCAAACAATAATTTGAATATATTCGATGATTAAAAATTGTGAATATCATTTGAATTACATTATTGGAACTTTAAACATAACTGGTTCCTACAGAATTTATTAATTATGGATATAATAAATTCAATTCGATTAGAGATGATAAATTAGATTAAAATAAAGACATTGAAATTGAAAATAGATACACGATATGTTAACCAAGAATTTATTCATTTATTATAGATGTAAACAATTCGATGATTAGATATTATAAATTAGATTCAAATAGAATCATTGGAATTTAAATAGAGATATACACAATATCTTAATATAAAAAACCACATTGAATGACTTTGAAATTCGACACTTACGTTAGAAATTTTATGTTAGATTTCAATGAAGTTATTATAATTCAATAAAAAATATGTTATTATATATAAAAACTTATTTAATTATGGGTTTAAAAGGAGCGCATTGAAGTATTAAAAGTAATTTTGCGAGTGAAAGAAAGAAGAAAAAGAAGAAGAAGAAGAAGTAAAAAGAAAATAATAAAAAGAACGCTTTTGCCGAAGAAGTTCAAGTTCGTTCAGAAAAACGCATAAACTTTGGGATATCACGCGTAAGTATCCAAACTGAAGGGAAGAACCGTTTAAAGAGCTGTGTGTAAAAGGTTGGAAAGGTAGCGTTGTACGTAAGTACTTACATTGACGACGATGTGACGATGTCACGCGTGAAAAGTACTCGGAGAAAAGATAGCGGACCACCGTACGACTACCGAGAAGCTTTCAATGCACCGATAACTTTGCTCATTGGGAAGAGAATTCCCGTACGATTTGAGAGAGTCGTCTGCGTGGTCATAAGGTGGGTGGCCGTCGTTACTGATCGTGTTGACTGCTACTTCTTCTTTTCTTTTTTTCTCTTTTTCTCTTTCAATGGATCCAGTTTGAGAACTGAGAGCTACTTAAAACGGAATCCCTCGAAAGCATGGATAGCAACAACTTCCACGAGAGGTGGGATAATCTGAATGTAATGTGTCGAGGCTTACGCTTTAGTTATATAAAAAAAAAAAAAAATAAAGAAGATAAAAGAATTTTAAAGATTCCACTTTTATCGACGACAAACGCTCGCTTACTAAAAGTATTGGGTCGTTTCAAAAGTTTTTTATTTTTTCTTAATAGGTTTTACATACGTAATATTTTATATTATGTTATTTTATTGAATTATATATATATATATTCTGATCGATTATACTTTTATCTCTAGAATGGATCGTATATATTAACTCATTGTCAGTAAAATAACATAAAATAAAAAATATTATGCATGTAAAAAACATGCTAATAAGAAAAAAATAAGAAACTTTCAAGACGCGATCTAATATTTAAATTAATATTCGTTCATTTCTTTTCTTCGTATTTATTTGTTCTAAATATACTTTTATTTACTCTTATACTTTCTTTTTTTTTATATGAAAAGTATTAAAAATTCCATGTTTCTTCGATTACCATTCCATGAAATTTTCTATCGCTGTTGTTGACTGACCCTGTACAATAATAATTCGTTTTGTGTCAAGATATTCGAACATGCGTCTCTACGATAATGATTACGTCCATGTACGGAAAGCGCACATTAGAATCACGTACGAATAGTGGACGTGCGAGGAACTTCGAGTGTGCATCGCGCGTGAAATGCATGAGTTAGCCGACGTGTTAATATTCAAGATATAGGATATTTCTACGAGGTGGAATGGAAGAGATCGATCATTCAAATAACGATTTTATCTTCTTTCGAGAAGATAAAAAGAATTTGACAAAGGGGAGATTATTTCCTCAAGTTTGTTCTCCCCTCCCCCCTCATCCTAATAGAAATCAGCCAGAACATTTATTTTCTCTTCAACACAATAAAATCTTTTTTCATTCTTAGGAAGGATTATTTTGTTAAATTTATTTAATATTAATATTAATTAATTAAGTTATAAAACAAATTTTTTATAATAGAAAATTAATACAATATATCTATCAAATTTTGTAAATAATATATATATATATCATTAATTTAATTTTTTCTATATA